>NW_012115933.1:2550991-2562574 GCF_000951035.1 Colobus angolensis palliatus
AAAAGGGATTCCCTTCCCCCTTGCGCTTCCCAGGTGAGGCGATGCCTCGCCCTGGTTCAGCTCTCGCTGGTCGGGCCGCAACAGCTGACCCGCACCGATTGTCCGGCACTCACTAGTGAGATGACCCCAGTACCTCAGTTCAAAATGCAGAAATCACCCGTCTTCTGTGTCCTTAGCGCTGGGAGTTGGAGACTGCAGCTGTTCCTATTCGGCCATCTTGCTCCGCCCCCTCGACAATTTTTAAAGACATAACCACAATGTCATTATTACATACAAAAATAATTTATAATATTTAATTATTTTTTAGTGCTCATATTTTTCTGTTTTCCTTTGCTTTTTTTTTTTTTTTTGACATTTTCCCTGCTTTCTTTGAGCTTAATCTTTTATCTATCTGATTTGGATGTTTAATTCATGTTTTGGCATTTCTCATCTTCGTAAGTATGTAAGTATTTAAGGGTTTGAGTTTTCTGTAACCACTTCTTTTATCATGTATAATAACCTTATAGGGGTGCTGGGTCATTTGGTCATTGATGTCTTTGTTTATGTTGGATTTTCCTAGACCAGCAGTGATGTCAGAGATTGACTATTTAATGTCTTCGTTTAAGAGTGCCTCCTTCTATGGCTACCGTGATGCTGAGTTTCTTTAAGGATTTGTTTGTGTGTATGTGTTTTCTTCTGAATCACTGTTTTTTTGTTTGTTTGTTTGTTTTCATGTGATATTGTGGCTCTTATCTTCAGCAGCTTCCTTTCCCTTTACCTCCAAGCCACCCAGAGACACTTCCATGTTCCATGATACATTCTTTTCCCTCAGAAATGATGCCTTCCCATGAGAGCCACCTCAGTTGCTGCTCACTTTCTAACCCTCTTTCCTCGGACTCACCAGTTGCCAGGGCTCTTATCTGCCAGGTTACTGAAACTCCACATCATATTTACTCATTCAGGGAGGGACTCAGTCTTTTCGGGGATGAACATCGATTGATCAAATCAGTGTCACAATGACACTAAGACTCCACTGCCCTCTCTTCAGTTCCACCCAATTTCCCGATTCTAAGCTCTTTTAAAATTCTCGAGCAGACTCCATCTACATGTAAATTATGTTTTTGGTAATTTTTCTCCTACTAAAGTTGAAATTATGAGTTATGAGAAATTTTCTTTCCTTTTTTGTATCCCTATATTCATTTTCAAAACAGAGGTGCAAATTTAGGCAGTCTCTATTATCCTCTCCAAAGCCTAGCAGTCTCTTTCCAGCTTGTGTTTAACCCCATGCAAGGTCTGTGCTTGCTTTATTCACTAAAATATGCTTTGTGCCTAGCACCATGCTTAGCTTATGGTCATCGTAGTAGGAATAATGCAACATAGATAAGAAAAATTGAGAAGATCAAACTGATTTAGCACAATACACACAGCTGCTAAATAACTGAAATTCAAATGCAGGCACAATTTCTCCCCTAAGCAAGCAATATATATTTGTTGAATGAATGAATGATGCCTTTTAAACTGAGAAGACATTTCTTGTAATACTATCTGATAGTAAAGTTATTCAGTGGGTGTCCTGGTGCATTTGAAATTCTAGAAGCCAAAATCTTTAAGATATTCTCTCCTAAACATCAAAATAGGCCAGGGTTGAAGAAAGACGATAGTCCAAAAAGAATCCACAACACTTGAAAGCCACATATGACCTTGGAGATATTTGCTTAACATTGTGACATTTGGAAACCTACCTACACCAACAGTAAGTAGAAAAATACCTATACTGAAACCACTCATAGGAGCTCAACTAACTGCTTGGACCACAGTCTCTGCAATTTCTTCTCTGCTTCACACCAGGGTAGGCAATCGTGAAAAATAGCACCTTCATGGGAGAATTCTGAGAAAACATTCCCAGCTCTTAGAATGGTAATCTGTGAAAAAATATTGGAAAATGACTGAAGTAGAAACGATGTAAATTGTGGTTCTAAACAGAAATTTTTATGAAGTGCCAATTGTTTCTTAGATTTCACTTTATACAGAAACTCAGCCACAGTTCAGTACCTCTCTGACAGTTCCAAAGTTGTTTTGGATGAAACATTTTACATGCAGACAGAAGGACTTAAAAATAAAATTCTGAAACTATGTCATTTTTTAAGGAACAACCAACAGATATTAAGTATATTTGCTAAAAGTTGAAAAGTCTGCAGTAGGCCTCACCTCATGAAGAGCTGGCTACTACTAAGCTTGAGAGCCCATCCAAAAGGGAGATTTTAATTATAATCAGTGGACAATTCAGTTATAAGAAAATATGAGAGGGTAAAAAGATAGCCGTATATTCAGCTCAAGATGAGTTAAGGAGAATTGGGCAGCCACCTACTATTTCTCCTGATAATAAATGATAAGATATGTTAAGAAGATTATATATCTAATATTGTTAAGACAAAAACATTCATGGAAATCAATAAGAAAAAATATTGATAAATTGGCAACTGACATAAGGAGATAATTCAAAAATCATACACTATGATGAATAATCTCAAGATTAGGCAAATTTCTATATCACGAGTAAATGCAAAATAAAATAAAATGATTAATACATATTTACTAATAAATATGTAGTTAGATATTCTATATTAACAAAAAATATTTTAAAGATTTTTCAAATTAGCAATATACAAAAATAAAACCCATAATAGGCCATGTGAAACCATCATTTTCATGTATTGCTAGGGATAGCAATTTGGCAATATAGTATACTATTTCTTATAACTATCTTATCTATTTGTCCTAGTAATTCCAATTCTGTGGATTTATCCCAACAAAATAAATCAAAGAATGTAAAAATACGTAACAGAGAAGTTAACAGGAGCATTATTTACAACAGCAAAAAAGCTAATGTCATGAAAGAAATAAATACGTAAACTGTGGTACAGTCACATAAATAATTTACAGTCCCTGAAAATAATATTTATGAAGTAATCTTAATATAACATTAAAAAATCCAACTATGTTAAATAAACAAATAAAACACATAGAAAAAAGTGAATATAAACATAGAAAGATTATTAGTTATTTGTTAGATTAGAACAACGTATGTTTTTCTTTCTGTCCAAATTTCTGTACTTCTAACTTTCTGTAATAAACTCTACTACTATTATGATTGGGAAAAAACAAAATTAATTTTTAATACTGCATCCGTTATCGCTCTAAAATTGCTGAAAGAGAAATACAAACTCAACATAAAGGCAAAATCGTATACATTGTTTTTCCAAATCCTAAACTCTTGTTTGTCTTTTTTTCTTGTCTCCAGCAGCAGACTCACTGCTGATACTCAGATAATTGGCCATTATCTGATCACTGCCTTTGTGGTTGGACACTACTCTAGTAGTAACTGAGCTGTGCCTGGTTAGTTCCATCAATCTGATCAAAACCACAGTTGGATCTCCACATAAGCTTATCTCCTTGGTTCTTTTCCCTAATGACCAATTCTGCAGCTCTGATGAGGGATCAGGCAGAAGATTATCAGCTACCATTACTGCCACCACTACCCCATACATTAACTTGTGGATCAGATGCCATTTCATAAAGAAATTAAAGTGTAAAGAAATTAAATAATGTTCTTAACATACATAGTAGCATATCTGAGACATGAACTATATCCATTGATTCTGAAGACTTTATTCTTAATCTCTAGATGAATGTAATCAATCTTAAAGTAAACTGTAATCATTGTCAAATATTGAGTCTACATTATGGAAGACATTGCTCTGTGCTTTGTGTAAATTATCTCAATTAACCTTTGCAAAAACCCTGGAGATATTCTTTATCCTCTTCCTTAGATGAATGTTGGCCAGTCATGAAGAAACAAACAAATCCTAAAATTTCGAGGCCTTAACACAAACCAGGTTAGTTACCTCACAGTCTGGTGTCGGTCCCATGTGGGTCAAGTGACTCTTCTGTGCCACTCTTCTACAGAAGGTGATTCAGGGTTCTCTACTTCCACCATCTAGCGACCCCAGTTCTGCAGGAGAGACAACAATGAGCTGAAGATCTCAGGGCAGATTTTAGGAGCCATTAAATGTTCATATCCCATTAGCGAGAACTTCTCACATAGTCTCTCCCTAATCGTAAGTGGGGTGAGTAAATTTGGAGATGCATGTAAATATTTCTTGGATATTTGGTGAGCAGAAAACAAACTCTGCCACAAAAACTGAGATTCAGCAAAATGAAGTGACCCACTGGGTCGCAAAGCTAATAAACAGTAGAGCTCATGTCTCTAGCCATCACCATCTGAGATTTATGTGATCTGAGATCCGTAGCCTCCAGCCACACAGCCTGAATAGATAACTGGGCTAGATATGAATTTCAGAATGTTAGCCCACAAAGGCCGTTATTTTCAAACTAACTCCAGATCCCTGCCAAGTATCTCAGTTTGACACTGTCCTCTTTCTTTCTCCGCTCAAATACTATGGTACCTTGTTTCCAAATATCCATCCCCTTCCACATAAGAAGAGTATATAACACTAACCTCCCTGAACATGAGTCATGGAGCTTCTGTGTTAGTGGCTAAAATTTCCTCAGACTAGTGGAATACTTGGTCATGTTAAAAGAGCAACTTTGGCCAAATTAAATTTAAGAGTTTCATTGTGCAAAAAATGATTCACCAATTGGACAGCCTCCCGAGCCAGAGTAGGCTCAGAGGCTCCAGGGCAACCACATGGTGGAACAAGATTTATGGACAGAAAAAGGAAAGTGATATACAGAAAACAGAAGTTTTCAGAGGTACAGAAACAGCCAGATTGGTTACAGCTTGGTATTTGCTTTATTTGAACATGGTTTGAACATTTGGCCCCTTTGGCAAAAACTCGATGATTGGCACAAGAGTAGGCTACAATCTGTTTACACTTTTAGGCTATAGTTCATGATGTACAGAGAAACCTTTAGGCTGAACTTAAAAATATGTAAGGAGGTGGCTTTGCATTAAACTTCATTTAACAGTCACATGACTTGCTTTGGTCAATGGAGTGTAAGCAGTTGTGACATATGCCATATCTAGGGAGAATCTTTAAAGCTGGTTTTATGTTTAAATACTGTCTCTTGTATATCCTTTTCCACAAGAATGCTTTGTTCCAAATAGGGGCTTCTCCTTAGGTTTGGATCTTGAAGTAAAGACCTGTTGAAGCAGAGCTACAGTTCACTAGCAGCTCACATAAAATGTGCAAGAGAAATAACTTTTATGGTTGGAAACCACTGAGATTTGGAGGTCATTAGTCACCACGGCAAATTACTTCTCATTTTTCCACAGTTGATAGCTCTTTCTCGGGCATCTCAACCAGCATTTGAGCCTTGGGCTATACTCTTGAGAATTTGAAATACCAATTATTTGCCAATTCTTTAGAAGGATGATTTATTGGATGATGATGACGTCAGCCAGGTTTGATTATTCCTTAACAAACCTGAAATCCTGTTGATTACATCTTAATTAAATACTTTCCCTGTATGTAATTGCTTGATTAAATTCTCAGAGTTTTATCATGGCTTACTATATTTAGCTTGCAATTTCTCAAGATTTGATCATCTATTGAAGTGTCATCCCCCATTCCTTGTTCATATACTCTGCCATTCTCATTTTAGAAATTTTGATTCCAAGAATATATTCCACAATCCATCCTCGCTTGTAGTTGTCAAGGCATGCAAATAAGCAAAATCTTATGTTCATTTTATAAAGGGAAGCCAGGTAATTTCAGCCCAGCCAGCTCTGCATTTGCACAATCTGCACTTTACTTTTATGAAAAGAAAATAAGTGAGCAGGAAACATGTCAATAGTGGGTATTCATTTTATAAAACGTCTTCTAGGGTACAAACTCAGGTAACTAAAGACTCAATGTAAATAGTTTATCTACTATCTTTCTTATAGTGCACAGGGAAAGCTGATATTTAAACTGATTAGATTCTATGCATTTTGATGTCAATAAAAATAGTGCATTCATTTGTTTGTAAAAAAATGTTTAGAATGACTTCTATGTCTGTCACTGTGCTAGACATTAGGGCTATAGCAGAGAGAAAGACTTACACAGCATCATGAAGGCCCTTATAGATTTTGGAATATAGATTGGGAAACAGGAAATTCAAGGTCAAAATGTACATGCTGGGATAAGGAGTGTAAGGCAGACACAGGATCACGAAGGAGATGTATCAGTTGGGCTGGAGCTCAGAGAGGTGTGAGAAAGGAAGGAAGCATTGCTGGATGAACCCGTCATGGTACTGCAACCTGAAGCATGATCATGAATTAGTTGTGTATTGGGATAGAAAGTGTGGAACAGAAAGACAATGACCCCACTAAGGGGGCAGCACATGCAGAGGCTTGGAGGCAAGGAAGTACATAGAGGATTCTGGGATCTGAAAGTCATTATTCTAACTAGAGAGTAGATCGAAGGTGAAAAGATGGGTATGTGGATAATGGGGTTGAAACACAGAGGGGACAAATTATATATGACACTGAAAATTAAGTATGATCCAGACAATACTTAATGAATTTTGAACTTTATCCTGCAAGAAATAGAAAAGCATTGGTATGTTTTAAGCATAGAAATAAATATATGAGATTTTATTTTCAATAATCACTCAGATTTCAGAAGGAAGAATGAATTAGAGACAATCCTGGTGACCGGGTAGAAAAATGATGCATTAAGCTAGTCAAGAGACAAGAGTGACTGGAACCACAGTAATGACATCAGGGATGGAGAGAAGCAGGGCTGATTCCACAAATATTCCAAAGATAAATTTTTACAAGCCTTGGTACCCAAATAATCAATAAGGTACTAGATGGAGTTTGAGCCACATGAAGATTCTGAAATTCATCGTGCCTGTAAAAGAAAAGCTTAAATTATTTATTTTATTTTATTTTAAGTTCTGGGATACATGTACAGGACATGCAGTTTTGTTACATAGGTAAATGTGATGGTTTGCTGCACCTATCAATCCATCACCTAGGTATTAAGTCCTGCATATAGTAGCTATTTATCCTGATGGTCTCCCTGCCTGTCCCCCAACACACATAGGCCCCAGTGTGCACTGTTCCCCTCCATGTGTCCATGTGTTCTTATTGTTTAACTCCCACTTATAAGTGAGAACATGCAGTGTTTTGTTTCCTGTTACTGTATTAGTTTGCTGAAGATAATGGCTTCCAACTTCATCCATGTCCCCGCAAAGGACATGATCCCATTCCTCCGTATGGCTGCATAGTATTCCATGGTGTATATATACCACATTTTCTTTATCCAGTCTATCATTGATGGGCATTTGGGTTGATTCCATGTCTTTGTTATTGTGAATAGTTAAATTATGTTTTATATAGTGCTTGTGATTTTGCTTTAATTTCTGGAAGTGGATAATGTAACTATCAGTTAACTTGAATAGTCAAATAACCAGTAGTGTTCCTTCCTTAATTATTGTGACTCAATGAGAGTTCACTGTATATGTGTGAGCTGAACAGTAATATTTTCAATAAATGGAAATTCATGAGGTGAAATTGTTGTGGAAGATCACTTGCAAATAAATTAACTTGAAAGGTCTATTTACATTCTAATACCACTGATTAACAAGAAATATTTATCATGGGAGAAAGAGGAGAGAAGAGAAGAAATTCTGCTAATTAAGCCAACTGAACATTTATTCCCAGTAATTAATGGAATAGAATCCATGGACTAACTTCACAAATACATACTAAAAATATGCAAAGTGCATTGGAAGTGCTCAATAGATGTGACATTAAAATAAGCCTGGTTAATATTCTACATGGATTTATACGTTTCTAAAGCTGTGCGAATACAATCAACCTAAATCAGCACTTTTCAAACTTTAATGATCACACTTTCAGTAGCAAGGACCTAAAGAACATGTTAGTAGATGAATCTCCTTTGGACACGTCCATGGGTAGAAAAATTGATATTAATAATATCTTTTTCTGTTCATCTTACATTACTGGACTCTAAGTTAGCAGCAAGGCTGAAAGAGTCTACTGTGTTTTATGCTTGAAGTTCACTGCACAAGCCCAGCCTCATTTAACAGATTGGGAAAATGATTTTAGAAGTTAAAGGCGATTTTCATGCTATTCATTTTTCGCTTTTTCTGCATGTATGCAGTTACGCCTATGCAGGAGTAATCACTGTTCACTCAATTGTATTTTGAAGATGGTAATATGCAAAAGTCATTGCCAGGATAAGAATAAAATATCAATTGCTTTCTTTGTTCATTCTCTAATAGCGTCATCTTGTAGACAGAATTACAGGCCTAATACAACACTCAGAAACTGAAGAAGACGAAATTCATGCATCCTTGAATTGATCTTGATCATTTCTGCACAATTCATCAATCAAGGAAAGGATAAAAAGATGGCTGGCTTTGTGGGCCTGCAATTTGCTAGCTGTTTAGGATGCCTGATTTTCACATTCAAATTGCTGCTGTATTTTCAATCATTTAAAAAAAAAAAAAAAAAGGCCGGGCACAGTGGCTCATGCCTGTCATTCCAGCACTTTGGGAGGCCGAGGCAGGTGGATCACGAGGTCAAGAGATCGAGACCATTCTGGCTAACATGGTGAAACCCTATCTCTACTAAAAATACAAAAAAAATTAGCCGGGCATGGTGGCAGGCGCCTGTAGTCCCAGCTACTCAGGAGGCTGAGGCAGAAGAATGGTGGAAACTTGGGAGGCGGAGCTTTCAGTGTCATGTCACTGCACTCCAGCCGGGGTGACAGAGCGAAACTCCATCTCAAAAATAATAATAATAATAATAATAAAAGACTTTTTAAGAAATTATGCCTCTGGCCTGCATTGCATGGTAGAGGGATTTTTTTTTTTTTTCACTGTTTAGGATGACAAAATTATACTGAAAGCTTATAAACACATTTAAGGAAATAAATAGTTTTTGTTCCTTGAGTGTTAGTCATGCACAGTTATTCTTTAAATCCCCTTTAGAAGTGAATCAAAAACTCTAAACAGTAATTTTGGCCATCTAGTAGATTATTTCTTTAAGATTCAACTATTTTAAGTCATAGGTGTGAGGATTAACATATAGGACACAATCAGTCTTTGAGTTGTGTGTCAGAAAATTCATCAAAATTAAGGACATCTCCCTTACCATGCAACTGCTTTGATTTCTATAATGACTAAGTGAAAAGTTTTCCTAACTCTATATTTCCTAGTCAAGACATTGCAATGAAGCATTGAAACGCTCATGCTTCTTCCAAGACTCAATAATTGCTTGATTTTTACTTTTCTAAGGTCTGACCAGTCCTGGATTTTTGACTATAATATTTCACTTAGCATTAGGAACAGACTGAGGGATTTGCCCATTCCTCAAAGTCAAACTTCATTAAGCAAGACTGGCTAACTCTTTCTAATGGGGAAGATGCTATCTCCTTTGATTAACCCCAAATTGGACAGAATTCGTGTTTCAGACCCAGAAACTTCTGAAAATAAGAGGGATGGGGAAGAAGCTACTAACAAATGTAGAGGACTATCTGCTTTTACAACTGAGCAGGCCATTCCCCCATTAACATTACAGCCCCGCTCTTGCAAACGAAGCTGGGCATTCCTCCTCTGCAAACAGGGAGGACAAAGGAGCCTACAAGACTGGCCTCAGTTGCAAATAGCAGACCCTGGGGGCTTGTTTATATGTAAACATCTTGGAAAGTCAGAAAGTCAGGGAAAGATCAGAGAAACAACAATGTGTCTGGCGACTTGCTAACATTCCACAAACGACGGTATAAAATAAAGCAGAGCGTGTCGTTCGGGGAGGCCGCCATGTGTGTCTTGTCTTGTGTTGTCTTGTGTGTTCATTCCTTTGTTCAGGAAACACGCGGACCCCAACAACAAACCAGAACAACAGGCAGGAACCAGGCTCTCTTGGGCAAACTGGAACATTTAAATACCTCCATCTGAATCGACAACCAATCATCAATTCTTGTATCATTCGTGACACCAAAGGATAAGTTCTCCTCACTATTCTCTAACTAAATGGAAGATACAGTAAGTGTTAAAATACATGATATTCCTATATAGATGTAAGGGCAAATTTATTGCTATTGCTTCTTATAATTTCCTTCATTTCAAGCACAGTGAAGAACAAATAGGCTATAGATCACAAAGGCAATCTTCCATTAACTTTGTGTAATTTGGCTTTGGGTAAAAACTCGGACATTAGATAATTAGAAAAATGTTCAAAGTACAGGTATTCTGTGTTGTCAATTCTGCACTGTTTCTTTTTCTTTAAAAATCAATTGGCAATAAAAAGAAAGAGGTTGATGTCTTCTAAAAATTAAGGCACTCAACCAAGGCTTTTGTTTGTGTGTAGGCCAGTCCACCTTCTCCTAACTGGTACTCCTAACTGGTAGGAGTTATTCACACAGAAGTATTATTTAGTTCAGTAAAGAGTTTTAAGTTAGCACCAACAGAGAATAAATGACTATTCAAGGCTTACAGTTCCAAAACCAGAGTATGTTCACAATGATGATTACAGCCCATGCAATTTTAATATGAGAATCACCAATCTCCCTTAGATTCATCATAGAAAAAGCTTATTGATGAACACACAAAACTATGTAATTTAGAGAGATATGGTTTTCCAGTAAATACTCTGAAATAACTGCATTGTAAAATACTAAATGGCCCAGGCCTAGAGAGTTGGTAGCATAACTCAATGACATCTGCAAGAATATCTGACAGAAATAGTGATTTCAGATTTGAATAATTGACCTCAGGGAATTCTTTCTGTTGATCTTCTTTAGAGAATAGGGTAGAATTGTTTAATTTCTGACTATAAAACTATATTATTAATATAAAGTAAACCAAATGTTTCTCTTCCATATTATGGGATTATCAATTTTTGTTATCCCCAAGTAGCTTCAAATTATTAAGAAATAGTTAAAATGAAGAGAGGCCTGAAAAATAGCTATCTCCCTTTTCTCGAAATTACTAGCTGATCTGTCAGGGGATACTTTTTGATGGTTTTTCTTAAAACCACATTAAGATTCACCTGAAACAAATGACCTCATCTAGATTAGCTGTCAGCTCTGCATTTACTTGCATTATCTCCAGAACACAAGCTGTTACTTGGTGGATTCACTCAAACAATGAATTATTTCAGGAAGGAAAGAAAATTAGTCAACCTGGTTAAGGAAAATGAATAATTGTTTGAAATGACCAGGAAACAAAGTGGTAACAAATAATCCAGAAGTTCCATGTGCAAAGGGCTCCTATATTTAATAGCTCCATGAATAAAAGTGCCTCATTGCTATAAATAACAAGAAACAATGATTTAATATAGCTGCAATTCTGTTTGTAAATAGCTAGAAACTTGTTTTCATAAGATAAATATTTTACTTGCGTTTGAGAGGTCATATTTTTTTTTTTAATTTTAAGGAGTATTTACCATTATATATTCTCAGACCTATGTGTCTCCACATCATATAAAACTGTGGTGTTTTTTTGTTTGTTTGTTTGTTTGTTTGTTTTTTATTTTTTTTTATTATACTTTAAGTTCTAGGGTACATGTGCATAGCGTGCAGGTTTGTTACATATGTATACTTGTGCCATGTTGGTGTGCTGCACCCA
>NW_012115933.1:2567509-2605573 GCF_000951035.1 Colobus angolensis palliatus
CTCCGTGTTGGGAGATCCACTGCTCTTTTCAAAGTTGTCAGACAGAGTCGTTCGCGCACAGGCCTCCGCTGCTTCCCCTGTTATTTTTTTAGCTGAGCCTTGTCCCCAGAGGCGGAGTCTACCAAAACTGTGGTGTTAATGTGTGTACATGGTTAGGAGAAAAAGAGTGACATAGAACTTGGTGGAACCCTCCCTAGAGGCTAGCATTCAGAAATTAGGTACAATATGGGCCATAGTAAAAAAAAAACTGTGGGTTGTTACTCAACAATAGGTGTAAAATCAATTTATAGAGTAAATATAACCATTTTAAAAAATTGAATGCAGTAGAAAATATCCATTTCACATGTAGTAAGAATAGTAAAGGTAAGCAATTTTTTTCAGCTTATGCAAATGAATAGGTATATGGACACTGGTTATAACATCAAATATTATTCTTTCTGTAGGATACATTAATAAATGTTTGAGCTCCCTGATTTAGAGAAGCATATGGTCATATGATATGACAGATGTAGAGATGAAGAGTGTGACAAAGTCCTTTCCCCCTAAATCTTTTGTTACGTGTATGGTTCAGGTAACCATTAAAGTGACTTTTGCCAATAAAATCTCAACTGCATATAAAGGGCAAAATTCTAATATATGATGTAATAGAAAGTGGGGGATGTCACATTAGAGAAATAAGAAATAAGAAGTCTGGATGTGTGACACTATAGATGGATGAATGCTGATAGTAAATTGATTATGAATTAGTTCAGTCTTCTCATTTATCAAAGATGTGATGCAACTACTTACTGGAACTTACATGCTATATTAGTTTTCTAGGGTTGGAACTCTACATGCTATATTAGTTTTCTAAGATTCCCAGTTTGTGGTACAAACTAGGAGGCTTGAAACAATGTAAGATAATTGCCTCACAGTCCTGGAGGCAAGAAGTCCAAAATCAAGTTGTGGGCAGGGAGGAGCTCCCTGTGAAACCTGCAGGGGAGAATCTCTTCTCTTGCAGCATCTAGGGTTTAGTGGCAATCCTTTGAGTTCCTTGGTTTGTAAATGCATTATCACAGTCTCTGCCTTCATCTTCACCAGCCACTTTCCCTCTACATGCCTCTGTCTTCACATGGCATTCTCCTCTCTTATAAGCACATAAGTCTTATTAAATTAGAGTCTATGCTACTCACATATGACCTCATCTTAGCTAATTATATCAGCAATGACCCTATTTCCAAATATGTAAAATTCTGTGGTACTGAGGGACAGGGCTTCAATGTATCTTCTGTATCTGTGGACACAATTCCACCCATAATACATGTCAATACTAAAGATGTTGGGTCACTAGCAATTATCTGTTCCTCTTCCCTTTCCTTTCTTCCTAGGAATCCCCAAGTACCAGAACACAAGATAACTGCTCTGATTTGCTCTCCCTCAAAATAAACTATTTTTAAATTAAGTTGTCTGTTACTCTTAGATTTAAACAGTTGTTACTGATGTCAACTATCAAGTTACCACTCATCCAGATGATCATTATAACCACACTTCATCTGCTTACACATGTTAACCTGGGAAGAGAAGCTGGGACTTACTCTATGGCAGTACTCCTCAAGTATGGTCTGTGGACCAGTGGTGAGACTGGTTCCCCTGGCCATAAATTCCAGTGATAGAAAATTAATTCCCCTGATAGAATGTTAAATGATTTGTTTCTTCACAAGCTCCATGTTCTCTCTCCCCCAGGTAATAGGAATGAGTGGTAGCCTCTAGGGAGGGTTCCACCAAGTTCTATGTCACTCTTTTTCTCCTAACCACGTACACATATTAACACCACAGTTTTATATGATGTGGAGACACATAGGTCTGAGAATGTATAATGGTAAATATTCCTTAAAATTAAAAAAAAAAAGTATGACCTCTCAAACTCAAGTAAAATATTTATCTTATTCCACAGGAGCTCTTCTTTTAC
Source organism: Colobus angolensis palliatus (assembly GCF_000951035.1). NCBI lineage: Eukaryota > Metazoa > Chordata > Mammalia > Primates > Cercopithecidae > Colobus > Colobus angolensis. Next base: position 2,569,458 of record NW_012115933.1, read on the forward strand.
CTAAATGTGTTGTGGTGTCGATTTGATATAAGAGGTAGAAGTTTCCCAGTTAGGCTTGAGTCTAAGCCACATTTTCTAATCCAGTTTAACCAGATATTTACGTTGGGATTTCAGGCATTTCCCCATATTAATAAGGCCCAGATATCCAATGTTTATGTACTTATCCTTTTTTAGTAAGGGCAATAGAAGAGATTTTTATATTAGAGAGACAAAGCATACTACTATGCAGAATGCCCTGTAGCTCTTCTGTTCAGGATAGAAAATGTATTTGAGTCCCCCTTGCCATGGTATTCCCTGACCAGGCTCATGGCTATTTGTGGGGACACAGTACCAGTTGATAGCATCTTCCAGAGAAGAAAACCGATGAGCAAATGCTGTTTCAGCAGTAGGCTGAGTCAACTAGGCATATTCAACATGCACTATCTGCGATGAGCCTGTCTTCTTGCTTGGTCTATAACTATAAACTCGGTTTCTTACATGGAAACCCTGCTGACCAGGCCTCCATCACTTCTTACTACAGCTTCTGCCCTTGTTCCCCAAGTGCAGGCTGCATCTTTACCAACAGCTCATAGGTCTTCCCAGGACCTGCCCTAGTGGCTTATGGGAAAGCACTATGTTGTTTAGTAAGAAACTTAGAAATCAATTGATGTCTTTTAGTTAATTATATGACATGGGTGAATGGAGGAATAGTGGATACTACTATGAACCACCTCTGAATAAGCACACAGAATAATAAATATACACATACACATATATATATTTACATATATATACACACACACACACATACATATTGTATTAGCGTTCTCTAGAGGGCAGAACTAATGCAATACACACACACACATACACACACACACACACACACACACACATATATATATATATGAGTTTATTAAGTATTAACTCACATGATCCAAAGGTCTCACAATAGGCTGTCTCCAGGCTGTGGAGCAAGGAGCGGCACTCTGGGTTCCAGAACTGAAGAACTTGGAGTCCAATGTTTGAGGGCAGGAAGCATCCATCACAGGAGAAAAATGTAGGCTGGGAGGCTAGGCCAGTCTCTCTTTTCACATTTTTTGGCCTGCTCATATTCTAGCTGTGCTGGCAGCTGATTAGATTGTGCCTACCCAGATTAAGGGTGGGTCTGCCTTTCTCAGCCCACTGACTCAAATGTTAATCTCTTTTGGCAACACCCTCACAAACACACCTAGGATCAATACTTTGTATTCTTCAATGCAATCAAGTTAACACTCAGTATTAACATATACATATATATATATGTGTTTATATATATGCATATATATATATGTTTATATATATATATATATACACACACACATTCACCTCTTGCGCTCAAGTGATCTTCCTGCCTCAGCCTCCCAAGTAGCTAAGGACTACAGGTGCATGCCATTGCATGCAGCTAATTTTTTGTTTCTTTTCTTGTAGAAATAAGATACTTTTTTGTTCCACAGACTGGTATTAAACTCCTGGCTTCAAGCAGTTCTCCTGCTTGGCCTCCCAAAGTGCTAAAATTACAGGCATGAACCGCCACGCCCAGCCCAGATTTTAAAATTTTTAGCTGACAAAGTATTTTGAAATTTTATTTTGAAAGAAATAAAACTGACAGTATGCCAAAATAAATATAGCTGCTGTATAAATTGCAGGCATTCTGTGAAATATATTCTAGGAGAAAGGGAAAACAAATAATGATGTGTGTCAGAAATATCAAGTCAAGAATCAAATAGAAGGCAAGGGGAAAGTTTCAGAAAATGAAATGACCTATCTCTATTTCTTCCGCACCCCATAAACATATGTAATATCCTGCTATGAGTGTGTGTGTGGGGTGTGTGTGTGTGTGTGTGTAACACAAAACTGGCTTTTTGCTCCCAATTATCACAATACTCTCAGCTGTGCCTCATTCCCCAACTATTTCTGGTTTTATGTTACACAGGTAATACCAACCAATTCTGTTCCTACTGACATCATTGCTCATTATCCAGAATCATTTTAACCCTAAAAAGGAAAAAATATCCTTTATTGAATGCTATTAAAGAACAATTTTTTAAAAAATATAAATTATGACTCATATAAATATAAAAAGGACATGTCAAAAATCGACATGTTAATGAGGAAACAATAAAGGTGTTCAAACTGGTTCAATAATGGTGTGATTTATATAGAGATTTATATTCTGTACTGAAAAGGAATCATTTGCACAGCAAAGAAAAGAAAATATTCCCATTATCATCAATTTTCTACAAGTTAATGTCTGTCTACAGAGTTGGATCATAGTCTAGCAAAGACAAAAGCGCACATCTCTAAAGGACAGACAACTCCCAAGACTCTACTTCAGAGCATTCCAGCGAAAGAATGTCCAGTAGTCTCTTTTGCCTATTCCAAAGTCTTAAATATTTCCTATGTGTAATAATACATGTAGATAGATTAGATAGATAAATAGATAGATAGATAGATAGATAGATAGATAGATAGATGATAGATAGATAGATAGATAGATAGATAGATAGATAGATAGATAGATTGATAGATTGATAGATTTTTGGGGGGAGTGTTAGAGACTCTCTAACTTTAAAAAAGAGACAGTTGATGGAATTCCATCTTCCACTATTTATTAGAACAAACAGTTGGTAAAGTCAGGTCTCAAATAGCTGTGCAAGCTCCAAGGACTCCATATACATCTCGTTCATGAATAAGGCTCAGAGCTCCCTTAAAGGGCCCTTCTCTGCCAACTTGAAAGCCAATCAAAATCAGAGCTGCTTCTCATGGATTACTTTCCAATATTTGTACATCAGAAAAAGGGATGACTTTTTATTGCCTTGTTGACATCTAAGTCTCACTGGAGGAATTTTAGGTATATATTTTTTAATAAGTTGCTCTGTTTTGCTTGTAAATAGGTTGAATAATGAAAATTCCTAAATATTTTTGTAGGTTAGGCCTCAATGATCACCACAAGATACATCTAATTCATCTGCTATAATAATACATTTTAAACCAAAGCATGTTAAATTCTTTTTATTCTTTTTCTAAGGAAAAGTCAAAGGCATTTTCATATCCCTTAGAAAGTTTGCCATTTTCTCATTCCTCTCACACATCTTAAATGCTTGAGATAAGTGTGCCTCCAGTGAGCTAAGACAGTAGACAGTTTTGTTTTGGTTCAGTTTTATCCAAAATTATAGAATGTAACACTAGTTGTATATTTGGGAAGATAATAATTAGTCTAGGCAAAAGAAAGGCTGAAGTTTAGAAACCTTAGTTGGTCCTGGAATTGAAACATATGGTAATGATCAGAAATCCATCTTAACCTTGAGCAACACTGAAAAGCACAAAGATATGGATTAACCATAGAAAGGTCTAGTTCTGCCTGGCACTAGTTCATTTCTGATTATGCCTACATTCCAGATGGATGACAGTGACCCACTAGATCTCCATATCACTTTTCAAAAACATCCACTCAATATTATCTTCGGGGGAAAAATTGTTTGGGTTCTTTCTTTTGCATGGGCTGCCTCCTAAATTCAAGTCAAGTCATTTCAGATGCTACGTTAAAACAGCACAGTGGTACAATGATTTACTATCATGATTTTATAAATTACCTCTGTGTTACAAATTATCTCTGTGCTAAGGAACTCTACTTCTACAGTTTGTTTAATTTAGCGTAGCTGAATCTTCTTTGAAAGCTATAAAATGAATTTTGACCCAAAACAACAAAATACCCTGGAGATATGCTTATGAAATTGGTCCACATTCCAAGAAATGAGAAGTGATGTCTACAGGAGAGTGGTAAACAATATTTAATATGAGAGTAAGCATTCAGTTTTCCATCTAGTTAAAGGTAGAAAGAGTTACATGGAATTTTAGCATCTTTTTAAAAAGGGGTTTATGAAATATTTCTTTTCATTGTCAGATTCTGGCTGCTTCTATAATGGAAGTAATCAGTGTTATTTGTTAGAAAATTGCATTTGTGATGATAAATGTCTTTTCAGATGCCTAAAATTATCTGCTTCTCTGCAGTTACAAATCCATCTCAATTTATTGCTTTATGTGATTTAAAAAATATAATTAAGTGTGATGTTAATGTATCCTAGTTTGACTCTCTTGTATTTGATCTATGGAATGCCATTTACTTCTCTGGAACTGGTTATAAATTAGGCATAAGCACCTCTTTCTGGAGTCACAGAAACTTTGAAACCCTTATATTTGATTAGTAGTAAGTGATAAGTTATATTTCACTAACTGTACTGACTATTAAAAGAAAAAGTCAGTGAGTCTATTTCACACTTTTATATGCACAGAGATTCTGTGAACTGGCCCACAAATGTGATTACAATTCCCAGCCTACATTTCCATGTGAAGCAATAATGCAGATAGATGTGCACAGTCATACTCTTAACCTGGGCCCTCCCTATGTACAGAACACCTCTGTGAAACACACGTCGAGTGTCAATAAAAGCATTTGCAAGGGGTTCAGGTGCTAGTAAATCTAGAATTTGTTATATCCCTCACAAACATGAAGGAATTCTAGACTCCCTAGCACACACATACCACACATTGATAATATCACTCAGAGAGCAGAAGTCGGAGAATGTGCAGAGCAGGAGAGGAAGGCTATTGCTGATGTAACTGGTGGTTATGGCTTGCTTACTATAGAGCATATGTTGAAAGAGGACCGATATTCCTCATGTTCTTAAACCAAAGAATGCTATAAAAGTTGAATTTAGGAAAGCCAGTGAAGCTCTCTGCTGAAAGCATGTACTCTGAACAACCACAGAAGGTGAGAATTCTCTATAGAACAAACCTAATCAAAATGAAATATCCCTCTTGACACAAAGAAACATGAGAAATAGAATGAGTTGGGACAGGGACCAATGAATAATGAAGGCCATAAATGACATGGAAAGATGAGGACACATGAGAGCAGGTCAGAGGTATTTCTGCCAATCCTTGGGGAAGAGGGATGGAAAGTTAACATTAGAACCACATTATACAGTGCATATAATTTGTTAGATTAGCTATATGAAATACTGCATATAGCTCATACCCTCAGAGGCATGAGCTCTGCAAACCCTATTATTCTGGTTTTCAGTGGAAGATCCACAAGTGACTGCAGTCAAGGTTATAGTTCCCAATGCAAAGAGGTGATTTGGAGTACGTATGCTCCCATGAGTAATTGGTAAAGTGATGGTCAGCACAGAAGAATACTGGCACAGCTCATTCAAATAAACATCATTATTTTGACTAATTATTTGACCATACACAGTGGAAATCAAGATATGAAGAGAAGTTGATATGATTTGACTCTGTGTCCCCACCAAATCTCATCTGGAATTTTAACCCCCACGTATCAAGAGAGGAACCTGGTGGGAGGTGATTGATTCATGGGGGCAGTTTTCCCCATGCTGTTCTCATGATAGTGAGGGAGTTCTCATGAGAGCTGATGGTTTTAAGTGTGGCACTTCCTCACTATTTCATTCACTCTTTCACTCACTCTCTCCTGCCGCCATGTAAGACATACCTTGCTTCCTCTTCACCTTCTGCCATGATTGTTAAGTTTCCTGAGGTCTCCTGAGGTATGTAAGTGTGAGTCAATTAAACGTATTTTGTTTATAAATTACTCAGTCTCGGGTAGTATTTTTATAGCAGTGTGAGAAAACAAAGATAGGAGGAACATTTTTTTAAAATTTAGCAGGATGTGAGTACTAGTAATTTATTTTTATTAAGAAGTGGTGAATTGATCTGGCTTGACTTATTATAGCAACAACTTGTTCTTGGTACATCCAAGTGCAGGCTTTCACAAAAATGTGAAATTAGGAGAGAGAAACAAACAAAACAAACAAGAATGCTCTCCTTTTCCCTTTAATCCTGGGAAACCTCAAGGGAAAACATTTCATGTTACACAAATGTTATGAAGTTATAGATCTTATACAGATGGTTCTTTCTGCTGAAACTAAAGAAATTGCCTGCAGTCTTCAAAGATGCCCTCTGAAATACCTGTCTCTTTCTTGTATTTGTCTTGCAATTTCATCTCCATTATTTGGGGGAAATTTTCATTTCATTATTTGGGGCCTATAACAAATAGGCCCACAAGGCATAGTAGCAAGTGAGAGTCTTAGAGTTTCTCTTTAGCGGACACTGATGATTCCCCTAACCTTCTCTGTGCATCCTTTTTCTACTTGCTTTGCTACTAAATGCTCCTACATCAGATTACTCTGGAGAGAGGAAAGTGCCTGGACCAGTCACAGACTGACTTATGAGAGAGCACAGAATGTTAGCTTCTTTGCCCCAAAGCAAAATCTAAATCTGAGGCTTCATTGCAAAATGTACCCTTGCCTGGTTTCCTGTCTGTCCCTAGCCTGCTTCCCTACTCCTTTACTGGTTTTGCCTGAGAGCATTTCCATCTTAATCACTTGCACTCAGGTCCTTGGACCAGGATCTACTTCTGGGAGAACACTACCTAGGGCAGAGTTAGAAAACTCCAATTTGAAACCCAGTTAGACTTGTCAGCTGTGAAGCCTTGAAGTCTTTGATTTAACTTCTAGACATATCAGTTTTTGTCTGTGAAAACTTCATCTCTTTTCTTTGTTTGCAGGACCATTGTGAAGAAGGAGCTGACTTAGCATGGGCCCCTATTGTGCAGCAGGCACTCAATAAATGTTAGTTGAATGTGAATATTTACTGGCATGTCTTGGCTTCTACTATTTAAAATTGACAGTATCATTTTTAGGGGTTTTTTTTTTTTCCACTTCCCACCAGCTGGTGTGCTAGATTCATATTTATTTCTCAGAATTTGTATGTCTTTTTCATGAGTTACTCAGCTCTTGTTCCCTTGTTTTCTCACTGTGTTTAGCAGATTTCAATAGAAGACAAGATTCTACAGTCACAGTCCAGCAGCTTTGACCTCCACATGGGGCTGGATTATATAAATGGTTCTTATCATTCAACTCATGTAGAACTATAAGTTAAGAAATAAACTAAAGAAATCCCGAAGTTTATTTTGCCCCAACAAAATGGCAGCTATCTGCCTATGCAAAGTATAAGGAAAATTTGAACAATTTGATCTCAGAAAGTGAGGACTCAGAAAAATGAAAGTGCTGAATTTCTCTTTAATTTTCTCTAACTCATTACCTTTATAGACCCGGTCTTTAAAAAGTATTTGTACAATGCAGTCACTGATACCCTGAAACTATCTCTCACCTTTGTTCTGAGGAATGGGAAAAAAAATGCTCTCCTCTAATTCTGGGCTTAGCTTGTGTTATAAATTTGGAGCTCTGATAGCTAAAATATACTCTGAACTTTTCTTCGGGAAATATTAAAGATCCATTTTCCACTTTTTAAGGAGATGCATCTAACATAAAATATGGGTTTTTGGACAACCCTCAGTGATTTATGATCCTTTAGCAAGTTGCCAAGGCTCATTTGCATGATTATCTTTCCCATTTTTCCTGGAATAGCTGGGGAGAAAAATCAAAATAAATAATTATTTAATATTCTCAAGTCATATAATTTGGAAGGGCTTAAGACACCCTAACAGCTTTCAAATGTCACAGTCCTTGAAATAATAATGTATTAGGAGTATGGGTTTTTAGAATACGTAGAGCTTGATGGCATTGATTTTTCAATTTTATTGTAAACACTCTTCCCTTTATGAATGTTATTAGCATGCATTATTTAAATGTTGTTTTTATTTACCTTCAGTTGTTGACAACATAAAAAGCAAGGTTTATGAGCATAAAATTGCATTGAAATTGTTATACAAGCAGTAAGAAATAATGTTCCCTGTTGAAAAGATAAAAACCATACATCTCAAAAAAATTATCACAAGACCAACTTACAATGGCTAAGTGGTCTTGCCTTCAGTGATGAGACACAGAACAAATTATGTAAAACACGCATTTGAGGATTGGCCATTATTTTCCTGACTTACCTCAATGTTGCACACAGCACACAGTTGATGGAGAGTCCTGATTTGATCATTTTTCTCCACTGTTCAGGCAAATTGCCAAATATCTTTATGGGCAAAAGGTAGTCTTCTATGACGAAGATCTTCCCATCCAGTCCTCATCACCTTGGCCTTTAGCCATGTTAATCTTTTCCAAATCTCTTAAGGAGGCAGGAGAGCTGAGCAATGACGTAAGGGGATTGTGACATTGTCCAAAGTCAGGATGGACAGTGTGGAGGTAGAACGGCCTGATTTGGTGAAAACTACAGTTTCAAATCTTCAGGAAGCACTACAGAAATCTGTGGCCTCTTAGAAGAGCAATTGCATTTGCCATTTTGTTGGGAATTGAGGTGAAATGACCAATATGTCAGTGATGAGTGAAATCTGGTTATTGTCCTTCCATGTGGTTTTGTTTGTTGTAGTGAGGATGGCATTATTTGGAGAATGGGCCTAGTCTTCAGAATTCAAACAGACCAGAGAATTTCTTTAAAGATTAAATCAGAAAAACATGTGAAGCTTCAGCAGGTTAATAAGTACTTTGAACTCAGCATTTATACACATTGATGTAGCTGATTTTCCTTGCTTAGCCAGCTTTATTGAATGGACTTTGCAGTACTGGTATGGAAAATGAAGTGGTCATCCAGAATCAAGTCTTGAATATATATCATTTTAACTTCTTTAGATATGTAATGAACAGCAAGCTAAACTAGGTGCTTTCACATATGTGACCTTACATGACCTTCTTAAACTTAGGAGGAGAGGATGAAGAGGATAATGTCACTGTTTCCTACAGCAATTAGTAACAATTAATCGTTTTTAAGAACAGACTTTGCCATACACTAATTGCATATTTCACGGTATTTTCTTGGTGTTCCTAATACACACACACACACACACACACACATGCATGCACACGCATACGCACACACCTATCCTAAATAGGTACTATTATTATCTCTAATTTAAGGACAAGAAAATTGAAGATCAGGTAGGTCCAGCAACTTTCCCAGGTTAACACAGCTCATAAGTCCTAAAACAGGTAATCAAAAAGAATCTACGGACTAACATCTGTGCAAAGTCTATACTGCCTGCCCACTTATATGTGGGAGGACTATCAGCCTCATCTGAAGGTGTAATTATGTTTTAGAGCTAGTCAGAGCATCTATATCAGGTTTGCTTCACTATCAGGATCTCCTACCAGTAGAATATGCACTGAGCCAAAACACATGCATGTTATACAGATGACTGGAGTGTAAGCACAGACAAGATTACATTTCACAGTACAGTCTACAAACATTAGGAAGCTACAAATTCAGAGAAAAAATCTGGATAGATTTCTAAAGGTTTGATGTAAAATTGTCTGATATCAGAGTAACTAGAAGACTCCAGCTATGAAAAGGAGGTGGTAACAAACTGCTGAAGAGGAAATCACTTTCCCTATAAAAGTGAACTGTGGACAAAGGATAGCTAATGAGTGAAGTAAAATGGTTCTCAAAATCTCTTGTCCACTCATTATCAAAGAGCTTAGCTTCTCCTTGAAAGAAACATAGACGCTTTTGTCTGAAGAAGATATTTAAATGCTTATAGGATCCTCTTTCATATGCCATTCTTTGTCGATTTTTTTAATTGCAGAGATCTTGTCAAGAATGAAATTGATTTAATTTCTATTATGAAGATCATGAGTTTTACCACAAATATTTCCACATTCCTCTAGTGGTACATGGTCAATCAAATGAGAATTACTAGGTTAAGGAAATAGCACTCAGAGTTAGGAGTCATTCTAGCTCTTGTACAAGCTAGCTTCCTAGCCTTGAGGAAACCTCTTTTCCTCTCTGCTCATTAATTTTGTCATTTTTTCAAGGAAATACTTGGGTAAATTATATGACTTGCAATGTCCTTTCCAGTTTTAAATATTCCTGTAGGTCTTTGGGATATCTTTACTAGAAATGTGCCCATCAAAGTAAAAGCTCTTTGAAAGGTTCAAATTGGTATTTCATAGGTGTTAAAACTTGCAACTATTGGCCAGTGGAGACATAACTGCTCTGTGATGGACTGAATGTTTGTCTGTCCCCTCCAAATTCAGATATTGAAATCTTAACTCCAAATTGATAGAATTAGAAGGCAGAGACTTGAAGAGGTAATTAGGTCATGGAGGTGGAGCCATCATGACTGGGACTAGTGCTCTTGGAAAAGGAACTCCAGAAAGCTCTCTCTCCTCTTTCTACCATGTGAGAATACACCGAGATGTCCATCTGTAACATGGAAGAGTGCCCTCACCAGTACCCAACCACACTGGCATCCTATTATCAAACGTCCAGCCTACAGAACTGTGAAGAACAAACTTTTGTTGTTTACAAGCCACCCAGTTTATGTTACTTTGTTATGGTAGCCTGAACTAGGACATGATCCTTCCTTCTGTAGAGGAAACTGCAGTAGAGTTTATCAAGATTGAGTCTTTGATGTAGAACTGGCATATTCCAGCAACTGAAACCACAAGCAGAGGTGGAAGAGCATGTTGTGGTCCATTTTTTGTTATTATACAGCAGAATGCCACAGACTGGGTGGATTTATAAACAATAGAAGTGAGACAGCCAGGTGAGAAGGGCTCCCTGGCAGAGCCTCTTACCAATCTGCTCACTGGGAAGAATGCAAACTGTGGTGGAGCCACAGAAGTTCGCACCCTTTGCAGTGGGGAGGAGCCTGGCTTCTCCTCTTCTTGGGTGGAAACTGGGATTCAAACTGTGAGACAGGAAGCACACTAGCAGGGACTAGGCTTTGCAGAGGGTCCCTGTTTCCCCTTTTTTCCCCTTTTCACCCAATAAAACCCTGCCTTACTCACCCTTCAAATTGTCTGTGGGCCTAAATTTTCATGGCCTTGTGGCAAGGACCCCCATCTTTAGCTGAACTAAGGAAAAGTCCTGGAACAGAGGTTTATTTGGCTCACTGTTCTACAGGCTAGGAAGTCCAAGAGTTAGGGTCCACATCTGGTGAGGGCCTTCTGGTTGTGTCACAACATGGTAGAAGGCATCACGTGGTGAGAAAGCCCACAAAGAGAGAGGGATGGTAAAGAAGCCAAACTTACCTTTATTTTCAGAGCCCACTCCCTCAAAACTAACCCACTTTTGCAGTAATAACACTAATTTATTCATGAGGGCGGAGCCCTCATCACCTAATCACCTCTTGAAAGGTCTTACCTTTTGGCCTGGTGGAGTGGCTCACACCTGTAATCCCAGCACTTTGGGAGGCCGAGGTGGGCAGATCACAAGGTCAAGAGTTCGAGACCAGCCCTGGACAACATGGCGAAACCCCGTTCTCTACTAAAAATGCAAAAATTAGACTGGTGTGGTGGTGCATGTCTGTAATCCCAGCTACTCAGGAGGCTGAGGTAGGAGAATCGCTTGAACCTAGGAGGTGGAGGTTGCAGTGAGCTGAGATCGTGCCATTGCACTCCAGCCTGGGCAACAAGAGCAAGACTCCATCTCAAAAAAATAAATAAATAAATAAATAAATAAAAAAGTATCACTTCTCAACATTTCCACTGGGGATGAAATTTTCAACATACAGTCCTTAGGGGACATTCAAACCATAGAAGGGCAGAAATCAAGTTGAGGTTGAGGAAGAAAAGGTGAAGAAAGAAGAGGGACTGAGTGGGAATAAAAGATGAGGGGTAATTGGAAGGAAGGGAAGGGGAAGAGGAAAATAATGGGGGTGGAGGAGGGAGGGGAAGAAAGAAGGGAAAGAAAAAAAACAAGAATAGGAGGATGAAGAGTGAAGAAAATGAGAAAAGAAAAGAGGAGTGGGAAAAGAGAGAGAAATTGAAAGAAAAAGCAGGTAAAGAAGGGGAAGAAATAAAGTCAGGAGAATACATCTGTACTCAAGGTCCTGGCATTTGGAGAATCTGAAGTGAAATTCCAGGGAACCATAGGAAGCTCCTGTCTGGACCTTCAGCGGCTAGCCCTACCTTGAAGGTAAGCTCACATTTCTTAGCCAGCCCTGAGAAGCAAATCACCCAACACACAATAAATGCTAAAATGAATGCTCAATCAATGCAATAAAATACACGTGTAAGATAAATAAATTATACAAATTCACTATAGACTAACATTCAAAAAATATTCATGATAACTTCTTTTATGCCAGATACTGTTCTAGGGGTTGTCACACACTCTACCCCATTTAAGCAGAGGTTTCTATTCACTTCACCCCATACACTTTGGGAGAAATGGTCAGAAGGAAGGATTCCCCACTGTCTTCCCCTCATTCTCTGGCTGGTGGCTAGCTCCCAAATTGATTAACACAGGGACCTATTTTAATCTAGAAATTTTTACAACTCATGGATTCTAAATTCTATGCACATCCTTTGTTATTTACGGTAAGTTAAGTTGCTGTAACAGATGACACAATATAAGTGTATTTCTTCTTCACGGGACAGCCCAAGACTGGCATTGGGTGGGCACCTTCCATTCATGTGATTCATGAGCATTGATTCATCTTATTTTACATCTTCAGCACAATGTTTCCAAGCACATTACAGGAGGGGAAAGGGAAAGTGGAAAAGCCGCACCTGATTCTTCACAACAATGGTCTAGAAACTTGTGGATATCTTTGCAAATATCTTTCCTGCTCATATTTCACTGGCAAAAACGAGTCATATGTCCATACATAAAGCTGGTAGAAGGGTTAGATCTGAGACTTATTGCTGAGAAATGGCTATAAGTCCCTTCCTAATAATTACTCTGCTTGGTGTGGAAGGGCATGAATCTTGGCAGAGAGCTGGCCACCTCTTCCACAATCCTCTTCAGTAAGGAAAGGCAATGATTCTTAATCTGGCGTTCAGGCTCTACCAAAACACAAACATGGAAAGCTAATTTTACTCGTGAGATATTATTTTCTATGAAAAGAAACAAATATTCTACATTATAGTGTATAATTTACATACATTTTTAAACTGAAACATGAGATTCCAAGAAAATAATATGTTTCAATTATCACGTGCACACACACACACACACACTCTCACACACACACAGGCCACACATAGTCACATAAAACATCGATCATCCTGTGCTCTAAGTGGAAAGTTTTGAGGAATTCTTAAACAATTGTTTAAAAACATAGGTCTTAAACCTTAGCAGTCTTTCCTTTTCTCCTGTTAAGTATTTGTTTACTTCCTTTAATAATATAATTTTGCAATGGATCTTAGAACTAAAAGATTCCCCGACCCCTTTTCTCTTCCCCTATCAAAGAGATAGCTCAAACTTTAAAGACCATAGTAGAAGTTCAATGCTTTATTTGCCCCAAAGTAGGTGAATTACTGAAAGAAGACATAGGAACAAGCTTCAATGAACTTCTTTCTCCATTGCCAGAGGTTCCTGGTGATTCTCTTCTCCTCGTCTAAAAGTGGACAAATGTCATAGAGAGAGGAATAAATTAGCAATGCAAAATCTCATGGTGTTGCATGAAATTAATTTTTAGTCCAGATTAATGTCCTATGCAGAGGTAGAAGAGGAAATGAAAGTTGATGGGGGTAGATAAAATATAAAAGAATAGACTTGAGAGGTGACAAGGATGAAGCTTGGGGTGGCCCCCATGTGGAAGATAGGCAACTTCTCTGGCGGAGGTCACACAGAGACAGGTGGGAACTGAGGACCCCACTGAGCCTCCTTTTTCTTCTCACCAGCTGCATACAAGTATGGTAGTGCAGCCTCTAGCCTCAAGAGAGTATGTTGAGTTTCTGCCCCACAAGTGAATTTACTCACCTGTAAAACTTGGACTGCGCAACACCAGCCCTGAAAACAAAATGTTCTCAAAATAGAAAAATAGTTTTCAAAGGTGGCCTAATTCATCTTTCCATATCACAAGAGAAGGCGTTTGTAATAATCTGTAGTATGAAGCAGCAATACAGTGTGAAGACGCTCCCACCTTACAGAAAACATATAAAAAGCTTTCTGGTTCTATAGCTTGGGAAGCCTGATGAAAATCCCCCCTCTAATTCTTCTTCTTTATAGCCTCTCTTGAAAGAGAGGAAATGATAAAAGAAACCTACATATGCTCTGAGTAGAGGAAGAAGATGAACCGAGAGAAGTCCTGTATCCCTCTTTCCAAGAGGAGACAGCATCAGATGCCACAACAGAGTTTAATGGTGGTGGAAGGTATTCAAACACAGAGAGGACTGCAGAAAGGCACCAGATGTTCCTGTGGCCTCACAGGGGACAGCCAGGTTGCTGATGGTTGTGGTGCAATAAACGTGCCCAGGAAAGGGTGACTGCAGGGGGCAAAGAGAGGACTCCAGGGCAATGGGCCAGGCTGATGTCTTGTCATGAGGGAGGTGCCTGAGCTTCCAGGAAAACACTGCCTGTATCGAGAATAAAACACAGTTAGATCCCATTTGTCAATTTTTGCTTTTGTTCCAACTGTTTTTGGCATCTTCATCGTGAAATCTTTGCCCACGCCTGTGTCCTTAATGGTATTGCCTAGGTTGCCTTCCAGGTTCTTATACTTTTGGGCTTTACATTTACATCTTCAATCCATCTTAATTTTTGTATATGGTGTAAGGAAGGAGTCTAGTTTCAATCTCCTGCAATTGGCTATCCAGTTATCCCAGCACCATTTTTTGAATACGGAATCCTTTTCTCATTGCTTTTGTCAGCTTTGTCAAAGATCAGACAGTTGGAAGTGTACAGCCATACTGGTGAGTTCTCTATTCTGTTCCATTGGTCTATGTGTCTGTTCTTGTACCAGTACCATGATGTTTTGGCCACTATAGCCCTGTAGTATAATTTGAAGTTGGGTAGTGTGATGCCTCCAGCTTTATTCTTTCTGCTTAGAATTGTCTTGGCTATTTGGGCTTGCTTTTGGTTCCATATGAATTTTAAAATAATTTTTTACAATTCTGTGAAGAATCCCAATGGCACTTTAATAGGAATAGCATTGAATCTATAAATTGCTTTGGGCATGGCCTTTTTAATAATATTGATTTTTCTTTTCCGTGAGCATGGAATGTTTTGCCATTTGTTTGTGTTGTCTCTGATTCCTTTGAGCAGTGTTTTGTGGTTCTCCTTTTAGGGAACTTTCACCTCCCTAGATATCTGTATTCCTAGGTATTTTATTCTTTTTGAGGCACTTGTGAATGGGAGTTCATTACTGATTTGGCTCTTGGATTGCCTGTTGTTGGTGTATAGGAATGCTAGTGATTTTAACACATTTATTTTGTATCCTGAGACTGCCAAGTTTGTTTATCAGCTTAAGAACATTTTGGGCTGAGATTACGGGGTGTCTTAGATATAGGATCATGTCATCTGCAAACAGGGATGGTTTGACTTTCTCTCTTCTTATTTGGATGTCCTTTACTTCCTTCTCTTGCCTGATTATGCTGGTCAGGACTTCCAATACAATGTTAAATAGGAGAGGTAAGAGAGGGAATTCTTGTCTTGTGCTGGTTTTCAAGGGAAGTGCTTCCAGCTTTTGCCTCTTCAGTTTGATGTTGGCTGTGGGCTTGTCATAGATGGCTGTTATTATTTTGATGTATATTCCGTCAATATCTAGTTTATTGAGAGATTTTAACATAAAGAGATGTTGAATTTTATCAAAAGCCTTTCTGCATCTATTGAGATAATCAAGTTTTTGTCTTTAGCTCTTGTTTATGTGTTGAATTATCTTTATTGATTAGCATATGTTGAATCCGCCTTGCATCCCAGGTATAAAGCCTACTTGATCATGTGTACTAGCTTTTTGATGTGCTGCTGAATTCTGTTGGCCAGTATTTTGTTGTGGATTTTTGCATCAAAGTTCATCAAGGATATTGCCTTGAAGTTTTCTGTTTTTGTTGTATCTCTGCCAGGTTTTCGTATCAGGATGATGTTAATGTCATAGACTGAATTAGGGAGGAGTCCCTCCTCCGCAACTTTTTGGAATAGTTTTACTAGGAATGATACCAACTCTTCTTTGGACATCTGGTAGAGCTTCTGCACAGGAAAAGAAACTATCAACAGAGTAAAGTAAGTGGGAGCTAAATAATGAGAATGCATGGACACAGAGGTGAACAATACAGACTGGAACCTATTGGAGGGTGGAGGGTGGCCAGAGAGAGAGGATCAAGAAAAATAACGAAGACATACTAGGCTTAATACCTGGGTGATTAAATAAGCTGTACAACAAACACACATGACACAAATTTACCCATGTAACCTGCACATGTACCCATAAACTTAAAATAAAGGTTTTTAAAAGGGGAATACAACACAAGTTTCACCAGCTGCGTATATCACATAGGAGATGATCACTCAGTAACACTGAAGGTCAAGGACATCTCAACCGCAAGTCACTAAGAACTACATGAAAAAGACCCATGCACCCAACAGTTGCCTGTGTCTTCAAAAAAATGTACAAGATTTGCTAGATGACATTTTGAAGAGGGAGACGATCAGGGATGAAAACTTGAAAGCCAAACCTGGTAAGGAGATGAACTGTAAACACAAAAGAGACAGAACTAAAGGGGAAGAAAATGTTTAATCCTAGCAGAGACTAAGAAACAACGAATTGTCAAGGTTAGGTCTCTTCCCACAAATCCCAGCCCCTTTAAAAGGAAACACTTCGGATTCAGAAAAGTACCACATATATATATGTAAGCAGATACATATATGTGTTACTTACCATAATGTATATAGATATAAATTATATAATATCTATTATATATTATCTTAATAAATATAAGTTAATTAATATAATTATACATTACCTTAACATATAATATACTATATATATGCATATAATATATAAGTATATATAATACATGTTATGTTGCCTATATAATATTACTTACATATTATCATAATACAAAATGATATATAATAGGTAATATTAAATAGATAATACAACATATATTATATATGTGTATATACACATTTATGTATATACTATATGTATACATATGTACACATATAAGTATAAAGCCTATGTATACATATAAACATATATGAATGTACTATATATATAAATGTATACACATAAATGTACATACTACATGTATGCACATACACGCAAATATGTAAATAGTATATGTATATATGTGTACAAATATACACATAAATGTATATAGTCTATGTATGTGTATATAAACATATATAATATATGTATAAATAAATACACAAATGTATATAGTATGTGTATACATAAATGTGCATATATGCATAGTATAAGTGTACAAATATGTGTACATGCATACACATATATATAGAAAATGTATACATGCACGTACACATATGCATATACATTTACATACACATGTGTATACAGACACAAACATGCATGTATATATACATATGCTTATATAAAAACATGTATATATGTATCTGCATACACACATGTATGCATACACACATGCACACACGTTTATACAAATATGCATGCTCACTTGCATAGACATATATGTACATATGAATGCATGTATGAACATATATGTATCTGTACCAAACACATATATATGTGTGAATATACAAACAAAAAAATGTATATTTGTGTACTATGCATATCTGTAACAATACATACACATAAATATATATCTGTATCCATGCATACACATAAACGTATGTATGTAAACGTTTAAACACATACATGTCTATTTGCACATACATACACATATATAAAAACATATATGTGTGAATGTTTACACATACATATATATGCACACACATATATAGGGATACACACATACACATGTGTGTACATATGTACGTGTATAGGTACATACACAGGCATGTATATGTACATGTCAACATACATATAGGTATAACAATATATGTCTACATATGTAAACATAAATGTATATAAGTACAAGTGTAGATACACATATGTCTACACATATATGAATGTATACATGCATACATATACACACCTATGTGTGCACTTATACACACATACACGTGTATATGTATACATACATGCACATATATATCTGTTCATGTCTACATAGATACACGTATATGTATCTGTGTTCACGTCTACACAGATACACATATATGTAAACATACCTACACATATGTGTGAAAGCACACACGTCTATGTACACATATAAACATAAAGAAGTACAGATATACACGTTTTAGTGTATAACTGTACACATACATGTGTATTGTATGTGTATACATGCTTACACACACGTAGGTAACTTATGTATGAATGCATACACAGATATGTGTGTATGTACATGTGTACATATATGCGCACATATACATACATGCGTAAATTTAGGCACATAAATGTAAACATGTACATACATATTTTACATGTATATGTACACTTTGATACACATATATGTGTACATGCATGCAAGCTTATGCATATGTAAGAACATACATATATGTATGTGTGTATATGTGCTCTTGTGCACGTATGTGTATACGTGCCTAAACATGCATGCATATATGTACACATGCATACATATATGTACACATGCATACACATGTATGTGTTTATACATGCATAGATGTGGTCCTTTGTACATACATACACACATATGCATGTTTTTAAACATAAATACATTTATGTGACTATAGCTTATGTATACATGCACATATATGTGTACATACATACACATATGTATACATACACTTATATGTGTATACTGTATGCATAGATGCATACACAAATATGTGTATATGTGTATGTATATGTATACTTACACATACATACTCATATGTGTATATGTAGGCATATGTGTATATATGTATACTTATACATACACATATATGTATAAGTTTGCATATCTGTATATATGTGCACAGGCATATATATGCATATATGCCTGCATATAAAGGACACATCTCTATATGTATATATACGTACACATGTGTATATATGTTTGCATGCTTATGCATATGTGTGTATATATGCATATATATATATAAATTTACATATGTATGCATATGTGTGTATGCATAAACTGTGTGCATATATGTATAAGCTTATATACACATATATGTATATATGTTTATATATGTGCATATGTATATTTACAATACACAAATGTGTATATGTATGCGTATACACACGTGTGTAGGTGTACATGAACATATAAGCATGTATGTATACGCATACACACCCATATGTTTATGTGTATATGCATAAGTACGCACATATATGTGCATGTATACATACACATATATCACTATGCATGTATTCATGTATACATACATGCACACATATGTATATTCATATGTATGCCTACATACAAGCATACATATATACATGTGTGCATACATACACATGTGTACATGTATATACATACATGCACAGATTTGTGTATTTGTGGTCATGCATACACATTTGTGCATATATCTATATATACATATACGTGTATATGTACATACTTGTATGTATGTGTACACATATGTATGTGTATGTAGGCATATACATACACATTTATACACACAAACATATGTGAGCATGTATGCATACATGCACACATAAATGTGAATGCACGTATATGTACACACGTACTTGCATGTATATAATACACGTACATCCATATATGTGCATGTAGAATTACAAACACAAATATTTTGTGTATACATGTACATGTATACATATACATACATATACATGTGTGTATATGTGCAGTTATATACATGTACATGTATGTACACATACAATACTTATAATATATATAAACGTGAATGCATTAGATGAATACACACATGTATGTTTTATGCATTTGTACATGCACATATATGTATATATGTGCTTGTGTATATAAACATATATGTATATGTTTATATATTTATATTTAACATATTATATATAATTTAACATATTATATATAATTTAATATAATATATTTATATTAAACATATATTTATATACATTTATATAAACATACATACATTATATGTTACATTATCTATTTTCAGAAATCTAAATATATTGTGTAAAATTTTTACATTGTATCCGTTACACTTACATCTAGCTGAATACTTATCACATAGTATATGCTCAGAATATATTTGTGTGTTATAGAAATAATGTGGACTATTTGGTTAAACCCAAAGAACCACTATGTTCCATTTCTATGTATACAAATATAAGTTCTAAGGTGTGTTTCTGTATAAGAAAAACATATATTTAAAACATTTTTATTCATTTGTAATATTTGTAAATTTGTGAGTTTTTTAAAATATTTTGTTATATGCATAGAGTATATAATGATCCAGTCAGAATATCTTGGGTATCTACTGCCTTAGATATCTAACTGTTGGGAACATTTCAAATCCTTTCTTCTAGCTATTTTGAAATACACAATTCATTCTTGTTATCTATAATCACGCTGTGCTGCTCTTGAATATTAGAATTTATTCTTTCTATCTAACTGTGTGTTTTTGCCCATTAACCAACCTCTTTTAATTCCCTCCATCCCTCTACACATACACCCTTCCAAGCCTTTGATAACTATCATTCTACTCTCTACCTCTACAAAATCAACCTTTTTAGCTCCCACAGACTCCCACATATGAGTGAGAACACGCTGTATTTGTCTTTCTGTGCCTGGCTTAACTGAACATTATGACCTCCAGTTCCATCTGTGTTGCTACAAATGACATGATTTTATTTTGTTTATGGCTGAGTAGTATTCCATTGCATTATATATATATATATTTATATGCAGCATATATACTATTTATATACTGAGTAGTATTCCATTGCATATACATATATGCAATGGAATATATACATATACTATATATATACATATATGCAAATGAATATATATGCTATATATATATATTCAATGGTATGTGTGTGTATGTGTATGTGTTTGTGTGTATATATACCATATATGTGTACACCATATATATATACACCACATTTTCTGTATTCATTCATCTGTTCATGGATACGTCTATTCCATATCCTTGTTATTATGAATAGTGCTGCAATGAACATCCCACTTTTTAATGGGATTATTTCTTCTTTTACTGTTGAGTTGTTTGAGTTCCTTGCATATTCTGGATATTAGTTCCCTGTCAGATAAATAATTTGCAAATAATTTCTTCCATTCAACATGTTATTTCTTCACTCTGTTGATTGTTTCCTTTGCTGTGCAGAAGCTTTTTAGTTTAATATAGTCCCATTTGTCTATTTTTGTTTTAGTTGTCTGTGCTTTTGAGGCATTAGTCATAAAATCTTTGCCTAATCCAAGGTCCTTTAATGTTTTGCCTATGTTTTCTTCTAGTAGTTTTATAGTTTGGGGTCTTACATTAGGTCTTTAATTTATTTTGAGTTGAGTTTTGTATATGATGACAGATAGGGGTCTAGCTTCATTCTTCCATATATGGATATCCAGTTGAAAATATATTTTTGAGCCAAAGTTGAAAGCCAAAAACATCTTCACACTGACTGCAAGAATTTACCAGGCCCAAGTAAAAAGATTCAATCTAAATAGAAAAATTAAGGTGATTATCTAGAAAATAGACACTCAAGCTTCGCACTCCCCAATTCCACAACTGTTTGGAGAACATTGCAGTATTTTTCTCTATATTATCTCTTCCTTCTTAAACTCTATTTTATTTTGTTACCAAAAATTGATAAGCCTTCAGGAAATTTTGAGTTTCTACATTGGTTATAAACAATGGGATTTTAAAATATGTATTAAAACAAAAGGGTAAAAGTGGGTTTAGTAAAATGGAAGAGGCAATAAACTTTTATACTAATGGTGTTAACTATAATCAAGTGCCCCCCCACCCTGCAATTTTGTAACGGAGGAATAAATTTCATGCAGTAACAACTTGAAACTTGTAAGACTTACACAAGAAGTATAACAAAATATTTTTACAAATATAAAATAAAAATTTATAAGGGTTGTCTGCTCCTACAAAATATCCATTATAAAATTCAATATTACAAACAAAAGCATTTGCACACACAAAAAATAAAACAGCAATTGAAGTTTTTCAAAACAAAGCAATTTAAATAAACTAAAGGAAATGATGACCCCAGAAATGAACTTCTGTCTTGACCCATTAACTTACAAGGACAAGGTTAAATAAAATAAAGCTCACAAATGGCACATTAATCTTGAATTGGTTGTTGGTTTGGATTATACGTTTGCTTTTGTGAAATGTCATTTTCCCCAGGCACCAGATAAGGTATCAGTTCCAAAGCTGCAACTGTGCCCATACTGATAGTGCATGGCAGGAGAATTTTGAGTTACTACATCTGTAAAATTGCCCCTATTCTTTCATATTACTCAGGGGCTTAATTTTACTCAAGTAGATTATCTACCATTAATCTTTCTGCTCTAGGAGTGTACTATATTGTGATTCAAATGTTATAGTGAGCCTTTTCTAAGGAGAAAACTGCTTCTCTTTACATATTTCAACCTTATCATCTCGTCTGAAGGGTAATTTAGTTTCCTGCCTGTCTCAAGTGATCCATCAGATTATGAACTGTTGACATTCTGTGCTGTCAAGTTATTCAAACCAAGCTAATAATGAGGTCAGCTTGCCAATGTGGAAGCATCAATTGACTGCTTGACAATTCTCCTCAATAAGCCCTCAAATGATCAATGTACTTTCCCACTGAGAAAATCTATAAAAATATCTTGTCGGTTGTATGGATCTGTTGTGGCCATACGGGCATGCGGGTAGGATGGAGAGCGTTAACTTTGCACTTGAAATTCCTCACACTCTACTGCACAGATTGTAGGCAACCATCCAGGATCCTACAAGCAACTGTGTGCCTAAATTCCCTTAAGATCTGTAAGCCTACAAAAGTTGTTTTTTCCAAAGTTGCCTCTCGTACTTTTCTATTGCCACTTTGTCCTTGTGTCCCCCAATATTCTTGACTAAGAAAATAAGTACTTATGGCTGAAGCAATAAAGACATGTAGCCTCATAACAACACAGAAAAGAAGTCAGAGACAGATAACAGAATATTTTAGGTCTGCCCAATAAGAATGTTCTATGCAAATTCTCTTACCTTCAAATTTCAGGATAAAGAGAGACTTCAAGGGTCATATGATCTGCCTGGAAAACAATACCCAAATCTCCTCAGTAATTCCAGCTTACTAGGTGTGCCTGGCCTTGAATCAGTCAAAAGCCCAGTTTCACCAAAGACATTCCATTCTTGAGTCTTCTCTTGCTGTTAAGAGACAATTTTTCATGGAACCCAGGTGCTCTAGGCATCACCAGTCTCTTGAGAGTGCAACAGTCATCATATCAATTTTAAGAAACTGTTCTGAGGACTCTCCATTGCTCTTTAGTCAGAAATACTCCAACCCAGAGAGGAAAGATGACCTTCTCAAATATTTCTGAGAATCCTCCAAAGTACTTGCACCTATAATCCACATGTTTCTTAGGTCCCAGGAACTATGGGTCCTAGATAAGGCCAC
This sequence comes from Colobus angolensis palliatus, assembly GCF_000951035.1. Classification (NCBI taxonomy): domain Eukaryota; kingdom Metazoa; phylum Chordata; class Mammalia; order Primates; family Cercopithecidae; genus Colobus; species Colobus angolensis. The sequence goes on from NW_012115933.1 coordinate 2,592,793, forward strand.
CTTCCCTCTAGACATCCTCAGGTCAGTGGGTTGAAGAGCCAATGATGTCATGCTTATACACCAAACTACTACAGAACCATCTTGCACATTACTACACTCTCATTCTCTGTGTCTGGTAAGGAGAATCGTGACTTTGTGTCTCAGGAGTACCTCTTTCAGAGGAAGTTCGTCTTGCAAAACCATTGAGATCTTAGTGAAACAGTTCTTTATTTTATCCCACAGCTCTTTCCTGTCCATGACCTGCAAGTACCCCCAAGGACTGGAGGGCTGGATGTGGTTTTGAAGAACATCAGGCACTGTAAAAAACCAGCAAGAATTTGTTTCTAGTATAACTACAAGGGGCATCCATGCAGACTGTGGAAGGGCTGTTGATGGACACTAGGGAATGGAATGCCTGTGTAGCACATATTACATCGCCCTGTTACTTATCCAGGATGTGTCAGGAAAATGTTTGCACAAAGTTGCGTAGTGTGAAAGCTGAAGCTGCTGATTGGCAAAGAAGCTGAGTCACCGAAGGAGGATAATCCCAGGCAGTACAGAATGAGCTCAGCTGAGGTTGTGCAATGGGCTGTGAATGATGACGAAGTTTTGGATCACCTCTGGTTCTGAGACAGTCTGTTCTTGGTGTTCGGTTGGGCAAAATCCGAACTCTTTTCCTCCAGATAGCTCCCATCACAAAGGGACAGTGAGGGCCTGGAGGAGCTAACTGTGAGACAGGCTTCCTTCCAAGGAGAGGAAGACAACTCATGGTGGTAGTGGGTCCCTCAAAGAGATCACAAGAGACTTCCCCAGTAACTTTCTTCCTAAGCATGTTTGAAAATACTTGCATTTGTAAGAGCAACTGCAGCAGATTTTTGTTGTTCCGTGTGCAGTAAGTACATTTCACCCTGTACCTGTAACCAGAGCACTTTCAACTTCTAGGCCCTGATGCTCATTTTGCCCACACTTATGGGTGCCTCTGTCTCTGTGTGTGTGTGTGTGTGTGTGTGTGTGTGTGTGTGTGCACCTGTGTGTGTTTTCTGCTCAGTTTTCCTTCTAGTAAAGAATTTCAAGACACTTCCACATTCTGACCTCTCTGCAACTCTCTCTATTTTAGCCAATTTCTCATTCTGATGTTTTTAAGAATCTCTGTGTGACTATTTAAGAGAATATGAATTAGGCAAGTGAAGTTTTCTTCTTGCTTTTAAGACTCATTTATTTTAATACTTAGTCAGTAAGTGTTTGTTTGGCACTGACTCACATGTGATAAACCTTATAGGCAACACGAAGAAATATAAGATGTGGTTCCTGCCTTTAAAAAACCTACATGCTACTTAGAATAAATGATTAGAACCAATATAAGGAAATATATGATTAGGTGTCTAGGACTTATTAGAAATGATGCCTCAGAAAAGACTGGGCGCTTTCAGGGTGGTATGCTGCAGACAAAAACAGATACTTGCACTCGTATGTTTACAGTAGCACAATTTGCAATTGCAAAAATAGAGAACCAGCCCAAATGTCCATCAGTCAACAAGTGGATTAAAAAAAACTATGATTGATATATCTATATCTATATCTATCTATATATATATATATATATATATATATATATGTCACGGAATACTACTCAACCATAAAAAGGAATGAAATAACAGCATTTGCAGCAACCTGGATGGGGTTGGACACTATTATTCTAAGTGAAGTAACTCCGGAATGGAAAACCAAACATGATATATTCTCACTCATAAGTGGGAACTAAGCTATGAGGATGCAAAGACATAAGAAGGATACGATGGACTTTGAGGACTTGGGGGTTGTAGAGGGAAGGATGGGAGGGGAGTGGGGAATAAAATACTACAAACTGGGTACAGTGTACACTTCTCAGGTGATGGATGCGCCAAAATATCAGAAATTACCACTAAAGAATTTATTTATGTAACCAAACACCACCTGCTCACCAAAAACCTATGGGAATAAAAGAAATGATGCCTCAAACAGGGTTTCAGAAAAGCTGGAGCTTACCATGGTTTTTGGGAGGGATCATAAACATTTCAAAAAAGAAGTAGGAGTTGAGTTCAAACATAAAAGTTAGCTGTGAGTTTGACCAATCATGTAGAGCAATGCAACTTGAAGAACCAATTATTTTGGAAATTGGGTAACTTAACAAGATGCCAAGTCAATCATGTGTAAGGCAGTGAGTACCTGATCCAGCATGGTGGCAAAAGGCAGAGTGGATGAACAGATCCTGGGTCTGTTCCCTTCAGACCCATACCTTGCCCTTCCTTCCTCCTCCTCTCTCACTTTGTTTCACAGGCTCTTGTGTCATTGACTTCGGGCTGTTTGGCAGAAGGCTTGGCAGGTGATTGGAAGGTAAGAGAAAGAAATAACTCATTCTTTTTCCTCAGCTTCATGTCTTTGGCATTGTTAGAAATAGCTTTGTTCATTCCAGAGCTCTATCTCCTGACAAGTAGGCCTTCAGTGAGTTCTGCTTTCTGACTGGTGGCTCCAATCCCTGGGCTACAGTAATCCCAACTCCCCCCTCTATCCCCAGCCCAACCGTGTGTATGGTTGGTAGAAGCTTCTTGCTGTTGCTAATCTCTAAGTGGTCTTACTGATCCCTATGTAACTGCAGAGCTTAATCACTGGTGATACCAATTCACTCTGTTAAATTTTAAACATTTACATTGTTTTCTTTTCTGGTTGGATCCAATCTTATGTAGATCATCCAAGATTATTCTCTATAGATGGATAGAAAACTTCATGAGGAAGAGTTAATAGAACTTGCTCTTTGATTTTACATAGCAGTTGAAGACCATAACTAATAATATATGACTCCTTATCTTTGTAATCAATCAGTTTTTCAGTGCCAGAAAATTAATTCAGAAGATAGAGCAGTAAGTGAGAAATGAATACTGCTGTATGCTTTTCACCAAGAAGGTGGTGTGGTATTGGGCAGGTCGCTATCATAGGCCATCCAACCAAATCTTCGAGCAGATTGATTTTTTTGAAATATCATAGTTGATGAGACTATAAATGATTTAAGTAATGTAACAAAAACATCTGGGTTTCAAAGATTAAGACTAACAAAACCAAAAGAATGAGAATTAAGAGATAGGGAATAAGAAACAAGGGAGAAAAAGAAGAAACCTGAAAGTGCTGAAAATGGTTATATCTAGACTAGAGGTTGCCCAACCATGGTCAGCAGGCCAAATGTGATCGATATTTGAACAAAGCCACATTCATTTGTGTATGCATTGTCTATGTCTGCTTTTGAGCTATAGTAACCAGATCTCATGGGAACTCACTCACTGTCACAAGAACAGTACCTAATGTTTTAATGGTACTAAATGTACTAAATAGTACTAAATCATTCCTGAGAAGTCTGCTCCCATGATCGAATCAGCTCCCACCAGTCCCCACCTCGATCACTGGGGAAGACTTTTCAACCTGAAATTTGGACAGGGACACATATCCAAATTATGTCACTTATCATGGTCTTGTTTTTCTTTTCTTTTCTCTTTTTTGAAACCGAGTCTCATTCACTCTGCCTTCCAAAGTGCTCGGATTATAGGCATGAGTCAGTGCTCCTGGTCACTTATCACAGTCTTGAAGCCCTTGACTACATCTTTCAGATCCTCACAGCTGGCCATGTGCTGATATTCAGATCTCAGCATAATTGTCATCTACTCAAAGAAGCCATCCCTAATAATCCCAGCTAAAGTACCATCCTCCCTACTCATTCTGTATTAATTCACCCTGCTTTATTTCCTTCATTGCTCTCTTGGTCTTCTAAAATTATCTTGTTTATTTGTGTACTTACTCTCACCGAAACAGACACCTTGTCTCTCAAGTTTATGGTTGCATTCTCAATGTCTAAAACAATTCCTAGCCCTTAAGTTCTCTACATGAGTTTATTAAATAAATGAATTAGTGACTGAGTGACTAATTCATTTGAATATTGCTTCAGCCAGACTTCATACTCTTAGAGGCCAAAGATCATACAATTATTATATCCTTAGCACATTATATCATAAAAGATGGTGTTTCATTCTAGAAATATGCAAAATATAATTGAATTAGCTTAAATACTAAGTCATTCTTACGAGATGACTGATATTGATAATACTGAGCTTTACAGGTTTTGAACATTTCAGGTGGTGATTATGGTTCCAACTTGCTGAAAAGGATAATTATTTTTGCCTTCAGACTACAATAAACATTTGCAAATATCCCCGTTTATTTATACTACTATACATTCATCCATAGGTAAAACCTACAAATTCACTCAATTGGTAAGAAAAAAGATTGCAAACCTAGCATCTTCAAAAGTGTTGCCTTTCAGAACTAGTCACGGAGTTAGATGTCTGACACTATTGCAATGAAGCAAAATAAGAAAAGGGTCTATTTATATTTTAGTTCTTTCTTTGATGACATTAATCACATGTGCTTTTGTTAGTTCAAGCTTGGTTCAAGTTGAATAGGGAATAGAGTAGACAGCTGAATGTCAGTCTTTTACTTTTAAGATAATTTACCTACCAAAGAAAGAGAAAAATCGGTATTTGCAGGTGCAAATTCATTCAAACTCAAGTCAGCTACCCAAAATCTAAGTGGTTATAAGTAAAGATGCTATACTTGAAGTTCAGACCCTAGCTATTGAAACAAATTACTAGTGAAAGAAGAAATTGATTCTGATTCTGTAAGAGAAGGGACCTTAGAAAATGCCTATCTTACATCCCACACATACATGTGTCCAGATCTGAGGCAGTTATGTGCCAGCACTTGCAATTCGAGAGTAGGTAAATGTGTCATCTGGGGAGGCAGCTGGCAGGCCTGGTGGGTCACAGTCATTTTGCAGGTCATGGCATTCCAGCATCTGCTCCCTAGCTTTGCAGATGCAGAAAATAGAAAGTGTCAGTGTGCTTGTAGTTGATTAATCCCTGGGAATTTACAAGAGACCAATGTACAAAGCAGAGTGCCAATTTTGCAATTTACTCTAAGAAATGTAATTGCCAAGTGGTCCAAAATGTTTATGTCAGCAGGAAAACGCAGACTTGCAATGACATGAGAGGGTAGATCATAATCGGGAGTTTGTGGAGTGAGCCCAGACTCGGAGCAGGAGGAGGAAGCTGGATGACCTTAATAACCAGTGCCATTAGGCCTGACACATCCATTTCCAAATTGAGATTTACTTGCCAAGAAAGCAGGACACTTGGATTTGCTGGCTGGTGCTGGAAACACACTGACAATTCTTGTTCACTAGCTTACCTTTTCCAGATTCCTTGCCAGACACCCATGCATCCTCTCTTCACTTACATTAATACCATTGAATAGAATATGTGTTTCTTTTACAGTCAATGAGGCCTCATTATTAAGAGTAATGAGCTAATGTTTATTGAGTGGAAATAAGAGCTAGATGCATGCTAACCACTCTATGGGCAATTTTGTTATAATGCTTGTTTTGAAAACAGAAACTTGTTCAAGAATGAAATGATATATTAGGGAACAACTTGAACATAATGTGAATTTTGTTTGCTTATGCACAGTTTTTTCTTCAAGAAACACCAATTGAATACAGAAAATGACACTCAGATGAAGCAAACTGCTTAGGAATATACAAAATATATACAGGAACACACTTTGAACATCTACCAGCTGCCTCAGTTCACCACATATATGATGAGTCACATTGTCCATACCCAGTGTTAAAACTTTTTAGCCAATTTCAGATAGCACTCCATCTATCATGCCACAATAACTCACAAGCTGCAAATCTATTGACACCCAGTTGCACAAGCAAACTTTGAATCTTTTTTGAAGTAAAGGATCGTATTTATTGTACTATGTATGTATTTCCTAACCAGTTAACACACATAAAACAGCACCACCATTTCATTAAAGTCCTGTCATCTCTATGCATCTCTTTGATGTTTTAGTGTTTGCCCCTAATCCCACTGTTCTCATAAGCCTCTGGTTTTTTGTGTGATTTTGCATAGCATGGTGATTTTTAGGAAGGCATATGCTGTGTTCTAGCAGAAATAACTGTACCTTATTATCTAGGATAATTCTTACAAAAACTATCATTTTTCATGTGAGGAGAATGAGATTCAAAGAATTTGAGTAATTTGCCCAAGAACAACATCTGGTAAGTGGTTAAGCAAAGATTCAAGCTATCTTCTGTGACACATTATGAAAACCTTGGGTCCCTGATTTGATGTAGGAACCAGCTGTGTTTTGAGGTGGATTTCACCAAGAGCTAACAATAGCTCTTATGTATTTAGAGGCAATGTAGTGAGGTAATTAGGAGTATGCCTTCTGGAGCCCTGGTACCTGGGTTCAGATCCTGGCTCTGCTGCCTGTGACCTGTGTGACAATGGGCAAGTAACCTAACATGGCCTATTGTTGCAAAATGACCCCAAGACTCTCCTTTGTTATAACCCTGCCTTTTGCAATATGATTTGCTATTGAGAGACAGATTTTATTTCCTCATGCCTTGAATCTGGGCTGAATTGTGACCTGGTGTGATGAACAAAGTATGGCAGAACCAACAGTGATCCACCCCCAACGTTAGGCCTCAGAAGCCCTGAAATGCTTCACTTGTTCTCCTGGAATGCTGCCACCACCATGAGGACAAGGCCAGATTACTTTGCAAGGGAATTAAAGATCACATGTCCCAGTCACCCCTTCCCAGATGAGGAGTCAATGACCAGGAATGTGAATGAGGCCATTACAGACTCCCCAGCCCCCAGTGAGCCAATTGCTAATTGCAGACACATAAGTGGCACCAACCAAGATCAGTCAAACCAGGTCCAGATTAACAGAATTATTATTTTACATTGCTAGATCTGGGAGTTATTTGTTGCATGGAGAAAAGGCCAGGTGATACATTTAACTTCTCTGTACATTAACTATCGAAACTGTGCAATGGAAAAAGTAACAGAGTTGTAAGCAGCAAATGAGTTAAATATATGAAATACTTAAAATAATACCTTAGGTGTTAAGCTCTGTTCTGATTGTCTGGTGCTCTACAAACAAAAATGATGGATAAAACAATAATAATTTATTATTATTATTATTTCTCAAGATTCTGAGAGTTGACAGAGCTCAGTTAGGTAGTTCATGCTTGGGATCGCTTATACAGTTGCAGGCAGACAATGGCTAGGGCTGGGATCTTCTTCAGGGCTTCTTTACTCATATGGTACCTGGACAAGAAGACTCAAAAGTTGAAGGCTGATGACTGGACCAACTGGAACTCAGACATTTCTCTCTCTCTCTCTCTCTCTCTCTCTCTCTCTCTCTCTCTCTCTCTCTCCCTCCCTCCCTCCCCACCCCCCTCTCCCTCACTCCCTCATTTCTATAAAAGATAATTTCAGTTACTGTACTCCCTACTTGCCAGGTGAAGGTTCTCAAAGTGTGTTTCCCACAAGAAACAGGCATAAGCTGGGTGGGTTTTTAGATCCTAGACTCAAACGCCATGCAGTGTCACTTTGACACATTCTGTTCACCAAGGCAGTCACAAGGTCAGGGCAAAGTGTGAAGGGAAGGGATGTCCACTCCATGTCTTCATGGGAACTGTGTTAAAGACTCTGTAGATGTGTTTTAATACCACCATGATATCTCTATACATGCATCCATAATTATATCATTCTCACAGCAACCAAACAAGGTTAGTTACAATAATATGTCCATTTTCAAAACGAGGAAACCTTGCCTGGAAGAGAATAAATAATTTGCCAATGATCACAAAACTGATAATTCTCAGAGTCTTCACTCCACCCAAGACGTTCTGAGTCAAAAGTCTATATTTCCAACTTGTATGGGATACTACTAATCTTACTCATTATGTGTAGGTGTCACCACCAACACACCTGGACAGCATAATAACTTCTGAATTGGGAGATACTCAATTATCACTCCCACATGTGACACTAGATGCGCTCACATACACACAAATAACTGATTAACCCTGTTGTTCTGAACTCTTGTTGCAAGGCTGAACTCCACTGTTATAAAAATGATTAGTTTATTGGAAAGATGAAGAAGAATTGGGTGATGAACAAAAATTGAGAGTTCCCTCTCCCACAGAGGCTCAAGTAGCTCTTGACTACATGGTCTAATCCTTTTTGGACTCCTTCGACTTATTCTTATCATACCTTCTGAGTGTGGGAAAGTGTGGAGAAAGATCTGCAAAATTATTGGTTCACTCCAGATGGAGAGATTAAGAATTTAAAGGCAAAGAAAATGTAAAAGGAAGGGCAAAGGTAAAAAGAAGCAGTCTGGTGTAGGTAAAATGACCATAAATTTTTGCTATTATTTTGATATTTTATTCAACATCCCCTCCTCTTTTTTTTTGAATGGAAGACGGAAAAATCTCTTTCCCATAGGTACGGAAATAGGAGCCATAGAATTGGGTCTGCAACTCGGCCATTGAGTCTAAGCCCTGATCCCTGTCCACCACATGCAGGATGGTATGGGGTATCTCAGTCTAGTTTTGTTGGATATACTGTTTGAATTGTTTATTGCTGAGTTTCCACATACTCTGAGGGGGTTGTTTTCAATGACTTTTAAGGTCCTTTCTCTATCTGATGTTGCATAATATGTTTATCAGTCTGTTTTCAAGTTGCTGATAAAGACATATCTGAGAGTGGGCAGTTTACAAAAGAAAGAGATTTATTGAACTTACAGTTTCACGTAACTGGGGAGGCCTCATAATCACGGTGGAAGGTGAAAGGTATGGCTCACATGGCAAAAGACAAGAGAAGAGAGCATGGGCAGGGAAACTCCCCTTATATAATCATCAGATCTCATGGGATTTATTCACTGTCACAAGAAAAGCACAGGAAAGACCTGCCGCCCATAATTTAATTACCTCCCACTGGGTCCCTCCCACAACACATGGGAATTCAAGATTAGATTTGCATGGGGACATAGCCAAACTATATCAATATGTCATGGAAAAGTATCACAGCTTGCATGAAGATGAAGCTCTGATATCAGCAAAAGATCAAAATTACCCTTAAAGTTCTCTAAGGAGGTTATCACACTGGAAACTGATATATATCACTCATTAAGAACAGTTTTCCTCTTTGTGTTTTTCTCTGTTGGTAAGTTCCTTTAGTTGAGTCTCAGATGAAGTCAATGACTTTGGTTAAGGATCTCCCTGAATCACATTCAGCAGAAAGACATGCTCAGTCTGGAAACTGACACCAGCAAAAGGGGCAATTGATTCATCCTTCCATGTATCTAACAGTCACAACCTCAATAGAATGGCTGACAGATAAAAACTACAGTGTAAATTGCTATTTAGCATTGGGTTATTGAGTATTTGTTGGTTTGCTGTTTTTGGCTTTTGTTTGTTTTCTTTTTTCACTTTTATTTTCCTGGGTGGGAGGAGGGCTGGGCTCATAGGGATCACTCTACTAAGCATGATTCAATGCTATTGTTCAATAAAAAAGATAGCAAGTTAAGAGCCACAGTTGAAGACAGGAAGAAAAATCACAAAACTATACACATGACAGAGCATATGAACTAAGTCAGAAAGACCTAGTTTAAAAACCAGACTCTTCTCATTCATTGGTAATCTTGGAATTGGAATCTGTAAAATGGAAACAATAAGCATGGAGCTGTAAGGAGAAGTGAATGATATAATATGCAAAAAGTACTTAACACAGAATCCAGCATACAGTAAGCACTAAGAGAACCTCACTTACAATAATGACTTTTGTATTATCCCCAAAGGGAAAGAATTTGGCAGAAAGACGTGACTTAGCCACAAGTAAAAAATAATATATAGGCTATAAATGAAGCCAAGGAATATACAAAAATGTGTTCTTCCATCAAAAGAAATTCCATGCTTTAACCTTCAGATGAGGAAAGCAAGGATTTCTGGGAGTGGGTATTTTGAGTAGATGACACCTGAACATGTGTTGCTGATGTCTTATCCTACTTAAGTCCCATTCTGCATTATCCCCAAAGCAAAACAGCTAAAATGAGCACCCTGGAATAGCCTGAAGAGTACATACAATGACACCCCTGCCACAAGCTAAAGGCAAAGACAGAACTTGGTTTACCACTGTATTAGTTAGGAGCCGCAGTCTCATGAGTGAAGAAGCCTAGGGCAAACATCCAAAGATTGAAGTTCTTTGAGATAAATCTTCCCTGAAAAGTTTTTGGTTTTTTTTCGTGTTTGTGTGGGGGGGGAGGGGCCATGTGTTAGGGCAGGTTTCTTGGCCCCTTGGGAATTCCAGTGGGTAGGGGAAGCTACACGTTTGAGGCAAATTATACCCTAAACCATTTTTCTTATTCTTATCCAAAACTTCGTTCAGGAAAAGAAGAGGCTACAGAAAAGAGTAAAAGGAGAAGAAATCTGTGCTCTCTCATTCAGATGAGCAACCCACTAGGATCTAGTCTGTTGAATATTGTATGTGCCTGGGTTATGAAGATCAGATGACGTATGGAGCAGGTGCAGGGAATATTATATTTATCTTAAAAGAAATGGGCAATGGCAGTGTTAATAAGGTTGGGTAAAAATGAATTGTTATTCCTGGGGGAAAAAAAGGAGAATCTTTAAATTCTGGAAAACAAAAGATGCTGCCCCCTGATTCTGACGGGTGGAAGGTTGTGGGAAGGTGTAGAAGGGCCGGGCGCAGTGGCTCACATCTGTAATCTGGCACTTTGGGAGGCAGAGGTGGGTCAGGAGTTCAAGACCAACCTAGCCAACATGGTGAAGCCCTATCTCTACTAAAATTACAAAAATTAGCCAGGCATGGTGACACATGCCTGTAGTCCCAGCTACTTGGGAGACTGAGGCAGGAGAATAGCTTGAAGCCAGAAGGCAGAGGTTTCAGTGAGCCAAGATTGCATGACTGTACTCCAGCCTGGGTGACAAAGTAAGACTCTGTCCCTTCACCCCCAAAAAAGGTGGGTGTGGAAATAGCTCATTGGAAGTAGAAATAATCTTCTAACACATGAGATCCTTTTCAAAGTTAAGGCTCCTAAGTTTGGGCTTGGGGTCCATGACTACTAAAAGAAACTATGTAATATATTAAAATAGTCACTCTCAGTTCTGTACTTGTGTTATTCATAAACATTCATTAAATTTCAGGAAATGGCCTTTGCAACATGTGATAAGCAATTGAGTTGTTCACAAATATAACTACTCTGCAACCAGGTGTGAGGATTGCCCTTCCCTATCCTCTTAGATGTGGCCTCATGACTTGCTTTTCTTAATGAACAGAAGTATTAAGTGTCACTTTCTGGCAGAAACTTTGAGTTGGTTTGTGACTTACTACATCTTCTTTCCTTGCTTTGGTAATTATAGAAAAAAAGTATCAAGATGGGTCCTGTACCATACCGAGTCCCTAATTAGTTACAATAACCAGGACACACCTGCTGACTTGAGATGGATATGCAATGTGAACAACAATACATTCATTATGTTGAGCCATTAACATTTGGATGATTTCATATCATCTTTTTAGTTTAACCTTGCCTAATCTGACTAACCCAGAAGTTGGTACTGTGAGTTAGGTAGTCCCTAATAAAGCCCTAAAACGTGGAAGCTCATGTCAAAATAAATTCTCCATAAGCCTATTTTCTGAGTGGCCAAGATGAACAGAACATGTAGCATGAGAAGGAATAAACGTTTCCAGATTATGCTGCTAAGATTTTTGGATTATTTATTAACATAGCATGGACTTACCCTATGTTAATTAATATATTATGCTTTGAAATATTAAAGAAGAAAACTGTACTTATTCTTGGGTTACATAAACACAGAGAGAGAGACATGTATTCACTGTTGATTGGTGCATAATAAACCACTCTTAATATTAATAGAAAGGGCTACATAGGAGCCCTTAGGAGTACTGGAAATATCCTACAACTGATCAGGGAAGTAGTTACATATATGTACGTACAGCCATGTGTCTAAGTCATGTGGGGACACATTCCGAGAAATGCATCATTAGTCTATTTTGACGTTTTATGAACACTGAGTATGTATGGACACAAAGAAGGGAATAAGAGGCACTGGAGCCTACTTGAGTATGGAGGGAGGGAGAAGGGTGTGGATCAAAAAACTACCTATTGGATACTATACTAATTACTTGGCTTGTGAAACAATCTTTACACCAAACCCACAAAACATGGCAATTTACCTGTATAACAAACCTGCGCATGTAACCTTTTAACCTAAAAGTTAAAAAAAAAAGAAAGAAAAAAGAGAAAATATCAATACATTCAAAATTGGTGGTTATATGGGCCATATTTCCTGGCAATAATGTCATAAACATAATCAATAAGAAAATGGATTGTGAAAAAAGCCTACCTAAAACGAATGCATGTGTTAGATATTCAAGAATCCCTAGCATTAAACAGCTTTACTATTTATCAAAATTCCATTTCATAGATAAATATATTTGCTTCTGCTCATTATCTCCTAAAGGAAGCAGCATCTGTATCCTCCCTATTTCACAGCTTTGAGATTGCACCTAGGATTCACAGTTTATGCAAGACTAGTGTGACTCATACACAGAAAAGAAAACTCAAGTTCACTAAATTTTACTTTCTCCTGCAAAGGTCTTCAGATGGGTCAGAATTGCCGAACCCCTTGAATTTCTGATGACCATGTTTCAAAATCATTATTTTCAGTAACCAAGTCTAAATTTAGCTGGTGACCTTTTATAGTATCATTAAAAAAATGAATCTCGAGCTCCAGTCTCCAACTCCCAGCGCGAAGGACACAGAAGACCGGTGATTTCTGCATTTTGAACTGAGGTACTGGGGTCATCTCACTAGTGAG
>NW_012115933.1:2611898-2684427 GCF_000951035.1 Colobus angolensis palliatus
CGTTATGCACATGTACCCTAGAACTTAAAGTATAATAAAAAATAAATAAATAAATAAATAAATAAATAAATAAATAAATAAATGAATCTCATAATATTACTGAACATCTAAATTACTGGATACTCAAGCACAACTACCTAAATCTTACCTTTAGCCACAGACTCTTCAAAACCATGACCTCATTTATGCCTTTAAGTGACAATGTGGTTCACACAGAGGCCCAGGTAACATCTAAGCAATAATATTATTCTCAGTGCTTGTCATCTTTTGATTTACCTCATTATCAAGTTCTATTCTAGTGTCAATGCCAGTTTTCTCTTTCTCTGTTTCTTCCACATTCCTCTTTGGAAACCTTTTAATTAAAAGTGTTCTCCAAAGTGTGGAGAGGAAGCAGGATGACTTTAAGCCCTTTAAACCACTTAAGGAATTCCCCTCCACACTTCTTGCTTTCAGAAAGGAGTCCTCAAATCTAAAAGGATAGCTTTAAAGCTTTACAAATAGCTGGCTACCATGACCCTTTTCATTTAGTTTGCTTCAATTTTCAAGTGCACTATTCTCTACTTTTAGACCAAAAGCAACACACTGTCTCTACTGCTTTCATTTCTTACTTTTATTTTATTTCATTTTATTTTCTACCTCTCTTATTTTTTATTTTCACTAAACCTTTTTGTTAAGCACACTTCTCTGTTCTACATTCATATCCTTAAGAAATAAAGAAGTAACTGGGGAAAAGAAGGATGAGGAGAAAAAGAAAAAAAAATAATGGGGAAAAGTAATTATTGTGATAAATAATTTAAAGTAAATAGGAACTGTGAGAAAAGTGAATAATAAGGTTTTGAATGGACTTTAGTGTATGCAATTGGAAGAACATAAAGAAAAAAGAATCACAGTGAGAGTAAATAGAGCAGAATAAAATTGTAAAATGGAGTTAGGATCCACTTGGTGGTGTGATCATCAACTAAGTTTATAAATTGTTACTATTGGGCGAACTGCTGGGCTTGGGAAACATTGTCAAGAGAAAATGCTTATTCTGAAAATAAATTTAAAAGTAATCCTATTTACAATAGCCACACATGAAACTGAACTCCTAGGAATTCAGTTAACCAAAGAAATGAAAGCTCTCTCTAATGAAAACAAACATTGATGAAAAAAGTTGAAGAGAACACCAAAAAGCAATCATATTCCATGTTCATGAACTGGAAGAAGTAATATTACTAAAATGTCCATTCTACCCAAAAGCAATCTACAGATTCGACGCAATCCCTTTAAAATACTAATGATATTCTTCGCATAATAGAATAAATGATCCTAAAATTTATGTGAAATCACAGAAGGCCCAGAATAGCCAAAGGTATCCTAAGCAAAAGGAACAAAACTGAAGGAATCACATTACCTGACTTCAAATAATACTACAGAGCTATAGTAACCAAAACAGCATGGTACTAGCATAAAAACAGACACATAGACCAAAGGAACAGAATAGAGAACCCAGAAGTGAATCCACACACCTACAGTGAACTCATTTTTGAGAAAGGTGCCAAGAACATACACTGGGGAAAAGAAAATCATCAATAACTGGTGCTGAGAAAACTGGATATCTATATGCAGAACAATACAACTAGACCCCTATCTCTTGCCATCTTCAAAAATCAAATCAAAAGTAATTAAAGAATTAAATCTAAGACCTCAAACTGTGAAACTACTGCCAGAAAATACTGGGGAAAATCTCTAGGACATTGTTCTGGGCAAAATTTCTTCAGTAATATAACACCCCACAAGCACAGGCAACCAAAGCAAAAATGGGCAGATAGGATCAATAAAGTTAAAAAGCTGCTGCACAGAGAAGGATACAATAAACAAAGTGAAGAGACAGCTCACAGAATGGGAGAAAAGATTTGAAAACTACGCATCTGACAAGGGATTAATACCCAGAATACATAAGGAGCTCAAACAATCTCCAGGAAAAAAATGTAATAATCCAATCAAAAAATGGGCTAAAGATTTGAATAGACATTTATCAAAAGAAGACATAGAAATAGCAAACAGGCACATGAAAAGGGCCTCAACATCACTGATCATAAGAGAAATGCAAATCAAAACTACAATAAGATACTATCTCACCCCAGTTAAAATGGCTTATATCCAAAAGACAGGCAATAACAAATGCTGGTAAAGATGTAGAGAGAAGGAAACCCTCACAAACTGTTCCTGGGAATGTAAATTAGTACAACCACTATGGAGAACAGTTTGGAGAGTCCTCAAAAAACTAAAAATTGAACTACCATATCATCCATCAATCTGACTGCTGGGTATGTGCCCAAAATAAAGGAAATCCATACATTGAAGAGATATCTGCAGCTCTGTGTCTATTACAGTACTGTTCATAATAGTTAGGATTTGGAAGCAATGTAAGTGCCCATCAACAGATGAATGGAACAACAGAAGTGGTACATATACACAATGGAGTACTATTCAGCCAAAAAAAAAAAAAAAATGAAATCCAGTCGTTTGTAACAACATGGATGGAACCGGAGACCATTAAGTGAAATAAGCCAAGCACAGAAAGACAAACTGTTGGGAACAGGCCTCCCAAAATCTGGCCGTAAACTGGCCCCAAAACTGGCCATAAACAAAGTATCTCCAGCACTGTGACATGTTCATGATGGCCATAACGTCCACACTGGAACGTTGTGGGTTTACCGGAAAGAGGGCAAGGAACACCTGGCCCACCCAAGGCAGAAAACCACTTAAAGTCGCTCTTAAACCACAAACAATAGCATGAGCAATCTGTGCCTTAAGGTCATGCTCCTGCTGCAGATAACAAAACCAACCTATCCCTTTATTTTGGCCCATCCCTTGGTTTCCCATAAGGGATACTTTTAGTTAATCTAATATCTGTAAAGACAATGCTAATGACTGGCTTGCTGTGAGTAAATCTCTGTTTGGGACTCTCAGCTCTGAAGGCTGTGAGACCCCTGATTTCCCACTTCACACCTCTATATTTCTACATGTGTGTCTTTAATTCCTCTAGCACCACTGGATTAGAGTCTCCCCAGCCGAGCTGGTCTCAGCAAGTGGCATCCATCATGGGGGCTTGAATCCTGGTCAAAGGGTCACCAGAGTGACAGAGGAGGGAGAGGTTCATCCCTACCCTTCTGCACCCCCTCATTATATTTTGAAGAAAAAGATTCTCCAGGTCTTTCTTTTCCAGAGGACACTGAGCAAAACGTAGTTGTCCCAGTGACTGTTCAAGCAGCACCTTGAGCAACCACTCTTAGTTCTATTCAGGCAGGAATTCAGCAAGCTAGACGAGAGGGTGATTTAGAGGCTTGGCAGTTCCCTGTTAGAATACACCCCCCAAAATCAACAGGGAAATATTACAGCTATATTTGAGCCTTTTTCTTTTAAATTACTCAAAGAATTTGAACAAGTTATAAGTCAGTATGGACCAGGTTCTCCTTTTGTAATGGGACTGTTAAAGAATGTTGCTGTTTCCAGTTGGATGATTCCTACTGACTGGGATGCTCTTACTCAAGCTTGTCTAACTCCTGCTCAGTTCTTACAATTTAAAACTTGGTGGGCAGATGAAGCTTCCATTCAGGCTGCTTGCAATGCCCAGACCCAATCTCAAATCAATACAACTGCAGACCAACTTTTGGGGGTTGGCAGCTGGGCTGGTTTAGATGCACAAGTGGTCACACAAGATGATGCCATAGAACAGCTTACAGGAGTGTGTATTAGAGCTTGGGAAAAAGTCACTTCATGTGGAGAACAATACCCTTCCTTTAGTGCTATAAAACAACGACCAAAAGAACCATATGTGGATTTTATAGCTCGGTTATAGGAGTCTCTTAAAAAAGTAATTGCAGATTTGGCTGCTCAGGATATAGTGTTGCAGTTATTAGCTTTCGACAATGCTAATCCCGATTACCAGGCTGCTCTGCGACCTATCAGAAGGAAATGTTGATTATATCAAGGCCTGTGATGGTATCGGAGGTAATCTGCATAATGCTACTCTGCTAGCACAGGCAATAGCAGGACTAAGAGTGGATAAAGGAAATACTTCATTTCCTGGAGCTTGTTTTAACTGTGTGGTCATACTAATAAAGAATGTAGAAAAAATCAGTGAGTCAGGCCGCCAGATAGGGGACAAAAGAAAACTCCTGAGCCCAAAATATGTCCAAAATGTAAAAAAGGAAAACATTGGGCTAATCAGTGTCACTCTAAGTTTGATAAAGATGGGAACCCGATTTCAGGAAAAGTCATGAGGTGCCTGTCCAGGGCTTCATTCTAAACCGAGACATTTCCAGCTCAGGCCATTCCTTCACCCTGTACAATGTCTGTCCCTCACCATAGCCTGTAGTGCCACAGTAGATTTATGCTGCACAAAAGCTGTGAGCCTTCTGCCTGGGGAACCCCCACAAAAGGTCCCAACAGTAGTCTGGGGACCCTTGCCAGCAGGGACAATAGGATTACTTTTAGGAAGGTCTAGTTTAAGTTTAAAAGGGATACAAATACATACAGGAGTCATTGATTAAGATTACAATGGAGAAATTCAAATTGTTCCTATAATTGAGGCATACCACCCTCAAAAACCTATTTGTAAACAAAATTGAACCTGGCCAGAAAATATGAATGTACTTGTTTAGGAAGATTGCATTGCAGAACAGGCAGAGGTGCTGCACAATGATTCCTATGGAATCATTATTAATTGGTCCCCTAAGGGGATGTTTAGCTTAAATTACACCTCTCAGTCTGCATGCCATGGCCACATTATGTTCAGCTGATCTGAGCAAAATGGTCGATGGTCGAAATGATAAAAAGTATGGCAAGAGTTCCTATTATCTGGAACCATGGCGGTATAGTGGCACCTCAACCTCAAATGATATGGCCCACTCTAGGAGCTAAACACAAGGATTTGTGGAAACTACTAATAGTTCTTAATAAGATCAAAATTTGGGAAAGAATGAAAAAGCCTCCAGAAGGACACTCTACTAACTTGTTTATGAATATTACAAAATTAAAAGAACAAATATTTAAAGCATCCCAGGCACACTTGACCTTAATGCCAGGAACTGGAGTGCTTGGAGGAGCTGCAGACAGATTAGCAGCTAGTAACCCATTAAAACGGATAAAAACACTTGAAAGCTCTGTGATTTCAATGATGATTGTGCTTTTAATCTGTGTTGTTTGTCTTTGTATAGTCTGCAGATGTGGATCCTGACTCCTGCAAGAAGTATCTCACCATGCCAAAGCTGTCTTTGCTTTTATCAATTTGTAAATCAAAGAAGGGGGGCATGTTGGGAACAGGTCCCCCAAAATCTGGCCATAAACTGGCCATAAGCAAAATATCTGCAGCACTGTGACATGTTCATGATGGCTGTAATGCCGACAGTGGAAGGTTGTGAGTTTACCAGAAAGAGGGCAAGAATTGGTTCTCTCATTCTGGTGAATTCTTACCTGGTTGTGGCAGAGCCCCCAGAACAGTTATCCCCTTCCTGCAACCCCATTCTCTGTGAAGGTGGACCACTGACACAAACATCACCAATTTGGTCCCCTCTTCAGCAGACACATACTTGAAGTGTAGCAAGGGAAAGGACTGATGTCATCGTGTGTTATTCAAAAGTCCATGTTTAGGATTGCAGGATGATCTGGCTGCGACACCTGTTACCCCATTGATTCGGCTGATCTGGCTGGGTTGCTTCAGCAGATCCAACGGGCTACGTGAGTGACCCCTTCCTCCCTCCCTATGCCATGATGTTCCTCACAAAGCTGTGGACTCAGTGGAAGAAATCGATCATCACTAACAGAGGAGGACTGGTTTTTGGTCAAAGGAATACGAGTAGCTGTACTACCCTGCTAGAACCTCCAAAAAAGCTCTCAAAAATCCATGTTTAACTTGATTTTTCTACCGTAAACCTCATCTTTTTTTAAAATTAAACAATTCGACAACACTTAGCCCTCACACTTTTTTTTTTTTTTTTTTTGAGATAGAGTCTCACTCCGTTGTGAAGTGACTGAAGTGCAGTGGTACAATCTTGGTTCACTGCAACCTCTGCCTCCTGGGTTCAAGTGATTCTCCTGCCTCAGCCTCCTGAGTAGCTGGGATTACAGGCATGCACCACCACTCCCAGTTAATTTTTATATTTTTAGTAGAGAAGAGGTTTTGTCATGTGGTCAGGCTGGTCTCAAATTCCTGACCTCAGGTGATCCACCCACCTCAGCTTCCTAAAGTGCTGCGATTACAGGTGTGAGCCACCGCACCCAAGCAGCCCTCTTGCTTTTTAAACAACCATGTGAAAAGTCACAACAGAATGTTAATGTACAGGTTGAAGAAACCTGCTTCCACCAAGAGAAGACAATTCTGCACTAGTAACAGCACAGTCCTGTCTGGGTTTGCCTGGAGTTAAAGACATTTATGAATTAACGGCCAAAAGCAACAGAGGTATTACAGATAAGAATGAGAAAAACATAAATAGTTAACTAACTAGCTTGAGTCAATCATTTAATAATGTACACATATGTGTGAACATTACTTGGAACACCATAAATGTATACAAGTTTTATTTATCAATTAAGGAAAAAATAAGAAATAAGATGAAATCTTGTATGCTCTATCAGAATAGAAGAATGACTACAGTTCAAATGAGCAGTTCAAAGTATGGTTTTCGAAACAATCCTTCTCAATTCATAAAAACACTTAGGAATCCTTTCCCAACAAATTATTTTTATATACATACAATTCACAATCTTGCCTAAGTAGAATTATTTAACTATTCATCCAGAAAATTGCCTAGAAGTCTTATGAGTGGATGTATCCAAATAAGTCATTGAATCCTGAAATTTGCAAACCTGACTATGCACCAAAGTCATCTGTGGAATTTTTTTAATCTTCAGTTTCCACCTCCATCTACCCTTTATTTTTTAACAAATTCCCTATGTGATTAGGATGTACATCCAGGCTTGAGAATTACTGGTGGAGTCCATATCTTACCAGATTGTTAATCTTGAGAAATTGAAGCTCCAGAAGTGCAGATGCCTGCAGTAAGAGACATCTTCTTACTTACCATTTAAGCATTTCATTTTAAGAACACAGAGGCTCCCCCTGATAGTTACAAGTTGCTGAGACCATTTTGTGGGTATGAAGTACATTACTAGAGTAGTTATATGTAGGCTGTGGGGCTTTATTTTGTATGATAGTAAAACTATGAATCAGAAGCACCAAATCTTTCAACTACTCCTTAAATAAAAAATATTGGGTAAATTTCACTTTTTTTTAAATGGTATTAATTTTTTCAGATGAGTTGGGGA
Source organism: Colobus angolensis palliatus (assembly GCF_000951035.1). Lineage (NCBI taxonomy): Eukaryota > Metazoa > Chordata > Mammalia > Primates > Cercopithecidae > Colobus > Colobus angolensis. The sequence goes on from NW_012115933.1 coordinate 2,619,210, forward strand.
CCATCTGATAAAATTTAGTATCTATAGTGAGAGTCAAAAATGTAATTATTTTCCCACAGAACATGTTGAATTTAACTTTCTGAGAGTAGTGAGTTATTAAAACTCTGGCCCCTGGCAGGGAGAGAGATAGTGGAGATTCTTCTCCACTAAGGAGAGGAGAAACATAGCAGGAAATGCACAGGCAGGAGAACAATTCACGTACATCTCAGACAGAACTTGTCAATCCCCCGACCCTTCTTTGTTTCCTTCTTTCCACATTAAAGTCATTGCCCAATCACACCACTCTTTCCCACTGCAATGCCTTTGAACAGATTGTTTCCCTGTTCCTTGACGAACTGCTTGACTTTTAAGACCCAGGTAGAATGTTTTGTCTTCTGTGTGGGGGTTTATTCTGTTCTCCTGGTCTTTCTTTTTCCCCTCAAAGTCTCTGTTGAGCTCATAAAACATTTGCTGTGTAACCATTTGGTTCCATCTCAGCCTTCCCATTGACTATCAATTACGTGAGAATATGTCTGTATTTCCAGTTCCTAGCACAGTGCCTGGCACCCAGAAAATGCTGAATAAATTACTCATTGAATAAGTAAGAATTTTTTAAATTAAATTTCCATTTCACTAGACCTAATTTGCTCTAATTGCCTTAAAAAGTGGCAACCAGAGAGGGAGAGCTAAGTGTCCCCTTGGTGTCCATGATACCACAATAAATCTGCTGACCTTTTGAAATAAGAGACCTAAGTCTCTGTCTGGCATCTGCATTCAGCAACTTGCCGACAGACTTTTGTGACTGAGTTGCTGTGGTGTGGATCCAAGAACAGACAGAGAGGAAGCCTGGAATGAAAACTCCAGGAGTGTGTTACCAGGTGGGCCAAATGACAAGTTTCAAAATCCAAGCATGTCAGCTGTAGTCTGAGAGTAAACATTGTTCCTGCCTCAAGATCAAGAAGAAGGCTGGGGTCAAAGTTCGGGGACATAGCCATTGATCTCAGGAGAGAAACTATATAGGGCACAGAATACTGGAAAGAATGGTCTAGTATGCTTAGGGCCAAGAGACTAAAATAGCCAGAACTCTTTTGTCAGAAGTGCTAAAATCCCATAACAAATGTGATACAAAAGAAGATGTGGAGGAATACATGTGTTTTCTTTTAGGAACCCAAAGTCCCCAATGAGTGTCTTTATAATTTACCATACTGTCTCTTTTCCCCACTAGACTGAGTCCTTCAATAAACCCACTTCAGCTAATTCCTCATTCCATCTCCAACATAGAGAATGGATGCATAAGTAACCCAGCACATTGCTTGACACTTAGTTTATAATAACCTTAGTTCTGCTATCACACTGACCTCTAAGAATGAAGATGCCGCTAGCTTATATCCTCTAAGTCCTAGAGCTAAAGATTAGATTTTAACTCAATGTGTTTTATCAACTTCAGGTTATTTCTAGGAGTTCCTTGATTCTGTCATTTTAAAACATTTTTCTCCTAAATCTGTGTGCTGACTAGAATGTCATAGATTGTAGAAATGAACAGATATGGAGAGAATAGGGAAAAAAAATCACAGAAAGACTCTACTTTTTTCTGAATGATGATATATTCAAGCAATATTTTATCTAGTGTCTGAGAAAGTAAAAGCTTATTCAATTATACTACAGTTTTGAAAGGAAATCGGCTGCTGTTCAGACTGCTCATTTCTCCAGACAAGCTTCGATGTGCTGGCTGCTGTTTGCTACAGCAGCTCTGATACAGTGCAAGATTTCTAAGTGGCAGAATGATATCAGCATTTTGCAGAAGTTAGCTGCACTTTTATTGAAAAAAAAAAAAAAAAGCTATCTGGTGAGATTGAGCAGCAACTGTATATGCAGGAAATGCCCTAGCAGTCAAAGAACCGGAAAGTCTACACTTTATCAAATTGACTTACACAGTAGGGAATGAAAATTCCTTCTTTTCTCCCAAAATTAAATATCATTAAATGGGCACTATCAAATATCATTACTTTCCTTTCTTGCTTTTTATTGCTGCTAGTCAAGACATAAGGTTATTCTTGACAGTCAATGAACATCTCCTGTAGCATTTCTTCAAAAGGAGAATAACAAATTCTTAGTTATCTCCTCATTCATTCCATGTGTTTAATTCATTGATTAGTATTTTATGGCAGATATTGGATATGGAAAGATAAATAGGTCACAGTACTGAACTTCAGGGAGTTGAAAGTCTACTAAAAGAAAATAGACCAAATAAAGAGCCAGCATATACTATCAAGAGTGCAACAATAAAGATTTTACAATGTAATGTGGTATCACAGAGGAAGAAATCTCTACTTTTGCCTGGGTGGGGAGATGGGATTGGGGAGGGCTAGTCTTGTTGAGAAATTATCATGGGAAATTCACCTGCAGTGCATTGGGAATTTTGGAGGCACTCACTCTCTGGGGCCTCCTAAGGTCAATATATTTCTATTCAAATAGTAAATTAGTAGAATAGTTGGTTGTGTAATACAAACTATTCATGATTCTGGTGAAATGAAGATCTTCAATTTATTCGTTTAGCATGAACTATACCAACAGTATGGACAAACTAGGCCCAATAAATAAATTACTAATTTAATTCACACAAAAGCAAGGTGCCTTAAACCGGTCACTATAGAAATTGTTTCTCCAGACTTTAATCACCTTAATTCCAGGTTTGTTCCCCTTTGAGGACCTAGTCAAAATGGCAAAGAAGATTTAGCAACAATGGTGTAAGCCCTGATACAGTTAAGTTGGTGAGCATTAAGGCACAATGACAGTAGGAAACTTGGACACAAAAATCAGGGCATCAGGCATACAAATGGATGAGAATAATACTCTTTGGAAAATTATAAAATTGGTACACCTGAAGGATGGATGATATGACTTGTTTTCCATTATAGCCGGAAGTATATGACTGTTTAATCTTTAATCCAGATCATTACGACTGGACTGCATGCATAATGAAGCAGGGAGAGTCCACTGGCCTCATTTACAGAAATTAAGGATGTTTTGGAGTTCTTCAGGATGCTAGTACAGGGATGAAGATGGGACAGTTATTTTCTTAATGGAGCTTCCTAGATTTTCTTTTCTGACTCTGATTTGCTTCTCAGTTCCAATCTACTGAAAAGAATTTTAAGAGTCACTACCCAGTGTCCATACCAAAGTGATTCATATATATGAAGTAGATCATAAAACAACATTTCAGAAGAAGTAATTCCAAGTCCTGGATATTCCCCATTATCTAAGTAGTTACCACAAAAGATACTCAAGAACATTTTTAATTTAAAAAAACTTGAATTAAAAAATTAACACAACCATATAGCACTGTGAGGAAGTATATGTTTTAAAGACATAAGATGTTATAAAATCAGAAAGCGTTAAGATGTTGAAAACTACAAAATCTTTATATTCTGAAGAAATCTAATTCCTACTAAAACAAAGATTCTGATTATGCCCAGGAAGGCTGGGAGACTCTGAGTCATCCCAATGTGGTAATATGTGGACAAATGGACAATTTTATTATATAAGCACATGTTCATTGTGGAAAAAGTAGAGAATATCAAGAAGAAAGCAATAAAAAGAGAGTACCTAATCCCAAAACCAATTAGATAACCATTAGTAACCTTTTAAAGTGTACTGTCTAGATGTTTTCATATGCTTTAATTGTAAAAATAAAGGAGAAGGAATTCTACTCTACATAATTTTATAACCTGTTTTCATTAACTTGACAGCGACTTCAAGTCTAATGACATAGCATTGTAGACAATTATTTATGATTTATTTAACACTATTGTTGGATTCCTGGATTTCTTTCCACTTTATCTCAATAATAAACACTTCCACAATGAACATGCTTGTAGGTTAATCTTTGTACACATCCTAACTTTTATTATGATAGATTTTTAGAATGGAATTGAGGAGCCAAGGATAGGAACATTTTTTAAATTTGTCAAAATAGTTCCAAATTTCCATACAGAAATTTTGTATCTGCAAAGTGTAAGAACTGCTCGTATCTATAGTGTGGTTATTTGTACTGATGGAAACATTTTTCTCTTAATTTATGTCACTCATATCGCCACACATTCCAATAACCACTGAAGGATTCTTGGATGGTTCAAGAATATGGTTGAGAACAAAGTTCATTTCCCTAGAAACCTTTCTTTTTCCTGACTAGTTACATATGGCTATCATACAATCCTTTTCGGATTTCCCCCAATCAGTTTTCTATGATTTAACACAGTTTAGAATATTACAATTATGGACCGGGTGTGGTGGCTCACACCTGTAATCCCAGCACTTTGGGAGGCCGGGGCAGGTGGATCTCTTGAGGCCAGGAGCTTGAAACCAGTCTGGCCAACATGGTGAAACCCCATCTCTACCAAAAATACAAAAATTAGGTGGGCATGGTGGTGCATGCCTGTAATCCTAGTTACTCGGGAGGCTGAGATAGGAGAATCACTTGAACCCAGAAGGTGAAGGCTGCAGTGAGCAGAGATCATGCCACTGCACTCCAGCCTGCGTGACAGAGCAAGATTCCATCTCAAAAAAAATCACTTTGGATTGTCCTCACAATTGGCTACAATTTATGCTAAATCTTTGAATATTTGTTGATCAGAAAAATTTATACTGAGAACCAAATCTGAATGATTTAGCATTTAAATATCAACATTCACACACTGCACCATTCAAATTACATAAGAATTTGGTTTAGGGAAGAGATGCTTCAAAACACTTTTGTTTCTCTTTAAGGCTAGTACTTGAGCATGTCTAAACAGCCATTTCATTAAAATCAATTAAATTGTTAATTTCCCTAGCCACAGAAGAAAATGTTAAGAGGAAAAGTCGATTTTCCATCAGTGCAGAAAATGATTGCAGTGCCATTTTTAACAACCAATTACAACAGTTGTCCTCTGTAATACCTGGGCTGCAGTCTCCAACTGGATTCCTTCTGCTTCTTTTTCTTCCTTTCTTTTGATTTTTTTTTCTTTTTTTTTGAGAGTAAAAAAGAAGAAATTATAACAGGCAATTCTGTCTAAGAAAAGGAAAGGATTTAAAAAGAGAGGGCTTCATTTCAAATCTTCCACAGGACACCATGGAAAGCTCCCAAGCACTTGAAAAGAAAATCTCACTCCACAGACAAAAATAAGGATAAAAATTTTCTTTGGATATGGCTAAGACAGGGAATGGGGGGGGGGGTGAGAAAATCACGGTGCATTTTTAAAGCATGGGTTTTGCAAGCTGCTTGCCCTCAAAGACGTAACTTTTAAGAATTGAGGCGAATTCAGCAGGTGGAGATCTTGTCACCTACTTTCTATTCTTTCACGATCTTTTAATTATGGTAACACCTGGTGTCTGACCTTGATGTACCCAAGTTCTACCATTCTGGCTATTTGATGAGACACTTGTTCATCAGAGCACATTCCATGCCAAAAGCTAGGGATGCAGCTAACCTGATCCTGGAGTGAACTGAAAGTAGGAGACTGCACAGCCGTGGGTATTACAATTTAACTTAGACTTGGATCTCTGAGTTCCCAGTTTTTGAATCATTCTGTAAACAACTTTACAAATCACAAATGTATTTTGAGTGTTTTCTCTTTACTCAAAGGCATTCTCCACTCTCAAAATTTCACAGGTCCCAATTTCAACTTAAAGTCATACTTTAAATTATAGCCTATCAAATTATTAATTTATAAATCTTCCAGAGGAAAAAAGTACCTAAGACCTATCGGAGAGATAACACAATTCAGGATCTTTATGAAAACACCTTTTAAAATTTAGTATAAGGATAAAATAAAATAAGCCCTTTTCATTTTCAAACTGTCCATTAAAGTAAGTTATAAAAATAAATAACAAATGCAAACCATTTTTTTCTTCAATGAATCAGCAATTTTTCATCTGCAAAACTGCCTTTACTTCTTTGGTAGCAAAACCAAGGTGATATCAAAAAAAAAAAAACAAAACAAAAAAGAAAACAAAAAACTTATTGTTTTGTTTCTCACAACTACAAACAAAAACTACTTTTGATCTGTTTGCCAATTTGCCTGCAATTTGGTAAAGATATTCAATACCACTTAAAAGAGAACGTGGTTTGTCACAGAGATAACAGTAATAGTCATCATACCTTAGGTATATTCACATTGTATAAAGCTTTTTATTAGCAATTTAAGCTAATAACGGTTCTGTAAAGCACTATTTTTTTCCCATTTTATGAGTAAACAAACTCAAAGATGTTCAATTATTGTCTAGAATGTGGCAGGGTCAGATATGAACTCAGATATGGCTCTAAAATATGTTATGGCTGATGTGTCACAAAAATGATGCCGCCAAGCTGTCTGCCATTTCCTGATTTCTGCATGGTTGCTTTCACATTCTTCCAAAAAGGAAGATGCAGTTTAGAAACTGCCCAATCCTTCCTTTTTAACCGTTTGTCTATTTGTGCATCATTTATTCATAAATACTTAATATATGATTCCTGCATTCGGCACTGAGAATCAAGATAACTAATTATATCATCATGACATCTAAGATCTCAGGTGAGAAAAATGTAAAGATTTTTTAAGTTATTAAAAGAGCCTGATAAATGTATGTGATGTCAAAAGGTACACTGCGCTTTAGGAGCCCAGAAGAAAGGATAAACAAAGAGACAGAAAAATCTTCCCTGGGAAAACTCCAACTGTGATGGGTTTTGGAGGATCAGTAAGAGTTCACCAGTATTTTCATATTTCATTTCTTGCCTTTTAATAATTCACTAGGCAAACAGACAAGTAAAATATATCTTTCACAAGTTATTTCTTCTTTATATAAAATTATAAATAGTTTTAATTGAGTTTCCTTTGGTTATTCAAAGGAATGGAATAAAGACAACTTGTTCCAGAGAAAACTCTTTAGCATTTATCGGTATCAGTGGATAGTCAGGGAAAGAAGAGGGCATTTCCTTCCTTTAGAGAATGCTGGGGTCCCTGAGTCTGAGTCGGAGTTTTGGGGGCTTATTGTTTTTTATTTGTTTGTGGCTTCTTATAAGCACAGTTTGCTTTCCTCAATATTAGAGTTAGGACTAAGGAATGCATGATAGCAAGAAGAGATAAGAAATGTATGGTTTACTTAACATAGTTGTATTTTGCTCCTTATGTTTCTTTTGCTCTACTCACCATTTGCATAATGTTTCTTGTTATATAAAGAAAAAGTCTTTTTATGGATCTGCTAAATGTGAAGAGACTGCAAAAGACAAAGAGACGGTGTCTTTTTCAAGTCTTCCATGCTTTGTGGTAGGCTTTGCGTTGTAGGTACATCATCATTATAGGTTGATTCAACAGGAGATCCCAATCCAAGCACCCTCCTGTCAGATTTCATTTTCATTCTCAGACAAACTTACTCACTCTGCCACCTATTGGCAGGAGAAACACTCTCTGGGTGAGCTAATTCTAAGCACTCCAACCTCAAGTTGGATGAAAATTTGTCACCATAAAAACGTATAGCACCGTACATTATCTTTTCTACTACATGCATTATAAGTTAGGAGAAGAAAATGCTGATGACTAGCTAATTCTGACAAAGCTTATTTGGTAAAGAAGGTTAAAATCATGGCAAAGGTGAGTTTTGAGTTTAAGGAATTAACATAGATTCCTTTGTGCATCATACTGATAGTACTGTATTGAGCATCCTGACCTTGATTTATCCTTCAGAACATGATTCAGCCTCTGAGTCTTAATTTTCTTCTAGTTCAAACAGGAACAAGAATATCTTCATTGCCCAACTCACAATGAGTTTAGGAGACAAATAAGATAATAGATATGTGACCACAGAATGATTCATCCGGATGGATTTTCCCCTTTAATCTTCCTCACCTTTCTCCATCTGCCCTCTTGAAAAAAAATCCTTTTGAACAGCTATTCTATTCATTTCTCTCATTTTTTAGAGGAGACAACAGAGTCCCAGAAATATAGTGATGATCCATGAGATGTGAATGAACTTGAAGAGACAAATCACAGATTTGTCCCTAATGCCTAGAACTAAGAAGTAGCTTAAAAGAAACACAGCAGAACAACTGCAGCCCCTCACATTTTTTTTTTTTTACCTTTGTTGTGGCTCTCAACACATTCTGAGCAATGATATGTGAGGTGTGTGCATAAGTTTGTCTCATATTCTACACAATGCATAATACAGAGTAGGCTCTTTATAAATGTTAAATGGGTGAGGTGGTGAATAAAACAACCTTACAGTGCAATACATCTACTATACAGATGGGTGGATTGAGGCCCCAGAAGCCTCAGTGATTCATCTAGCATAAGAAGTAAATCAGAACTTGGGCTACAAGACACTTTGATATTCTGATTATAGGCCTCTTTCACTTATCTCCATTGCTCTCCTGTTCCACTGGGAACTCCAGATTGCCAAAGTCCTAAAGCAGATTGGCCTCTTCTGGTACCCTAAATTCTAGAGACTGTGATTCCTTTTCCTCCATAACTCAAGTGAGTGATGGGTGTCTCTGTTGGAATGAGAAGGGGCAGCAAGAGGGGAAAGTTGTAGGTATCACCCTGTATAATAGAAAATGGGAAGATATTAAGCACGGATACTGGCCAAACCTGCAAACAGCTGAAGACAGTGGGCTTGGTGTATTTGGGACCAAACACAACAAACATGATGACATGTGCAGGGCAGTGACCATGATGATCTTTGGTCTGGATAAATTCCAGCTCTGGAAAGGCAACACACTTGAATAGGAATTATTTGAAACAGTGCAGGTGTTTTACTGCAGCATATTCTACCACAGGAAAGATAGTTTCAGGAGTATGGTCAAAGCATGGTCATATCACTTGTGTAAAATAAATGACTTTACCATATGTATAGTGCTGGTGAGCGCTCAGAGGCCCTTGGCTAGCTTTATTTCTGAAAGTAGTCTGTCCTAATGTACATGCAAAAAACCCCCAAACCTAATGCATTATTGGAAGTGGAGCAAATCCACCATTAACAATGATTATAAGGATCACTTTGGTCATTGCTTATACATCTCATTGAACACAAATTATAATACTAACTATAGCAATAAATAGCATTGTGCTAAGTAGTCCATGCTTCATTTAATCATCGCAAAAACCCTATCTAATTAATTTGTATTGCAAATGAAGAACTGAGGTTCAGAGAGGTCAAGGGACTTGCCTGGAGTTGTACAGGTGGTAAGTGGGAGAGACAAGCACAGAATTCAAGCACAGCCACTAAGTCCTCACTCACCCTTACCAACAGTCTATTAAATACAGCCTTAAGTTTCTGTTACACGTCCACTTGATTTATTCCTTCTAGTAGATTGCAAGCTCTTAGAAACCAAGAATCAAGTCTTACTCTGTTCCCTAAAATTATCTGTCACAATACTCTGCAGGAATATATCCTAAAATAGCAGGATGACTGCAACCTGAGGTTTAGCAAATTGATAGAGAGGTAGACAGACAGGCAGACAGACAGATGGAAACATACAACTATTTGAAGAAGGGACAATCAGAGGAGGGTGAGAATCAGTGGACTATCGGGGGAAGAAAAACAGAGCATCTCAAATTTAATGCTTGAGCTCTGATTTTGTTTCAGCCAACTCTAGTAATAAGATATGTCCTTGCAGAGAAATGGCTAATATCTCTCCTGATTTACACATAAAGGGATTTATTGTTCTTCTCACCTCTGTAAAGCAGTATAAGATCAACAGGATTAATGGCATTATATTACGCTCTCCACAGAGTTTAATGCCATTTCAGGCTGTTAAAAATTTATAGAAACAAATAAGAGAGTCCAATATCAGTTGAAGCTCTAATCTCCTAGAAGTGAAGAATAGCTTTCAGGCTGCCATTTCTTTTGGAAACATAAACCCAGGTGATTACAGTTTGCAGATGACACTAACCTTCCTCTTGAGCCATAACTGTGGAAACGCTGGCCACACAAATGTGAAAGAGTGTCTAAAGACACTGGAATGCACAGATCAGTTCCATTCCTTCATTAAATCCTTAAGCGTACAGGGCAAGGAGTACAAGGGTGACAGTAAGATGAGCCGTCTTCCCCAAAGGTGAAAGAGACTTGGAGATAAAGAAGGTAAATCTGCCCTATAAATATTAAGGGACAAAATCATCCCACAAGAGTGGCCAGGCAAAGTCCCTTGAGGAGGCACAGTGGTTTCTAGGCCACCAATACTTATTCATGTACCTATTCATCTATGCATTCATAAATTTAAAAGACAAAATGTCTATCATAAAAGAGATTCATTAGCAATGGGAGCCTAGAAAACCATGTTTTTCTCAGATAAATAGTCACAATATTCCACCTAGGGAGCAGAAGCTCAATCCCAAAGACCCCAACCTGTCTGGTCCCCATGGCAATTCAACACAATCATGGAAAGAGATACATCAGGACCTCTCCACCATGTGATTCTTCTGATTCTCTTTCCTTATCATAAATCATAGAAACTAAGACTCAAAGAATCCATTCCAAAATGCACATTATTTTATATACAACTAAAGAAGAAAAAACAAGCTGCAATTACACTACACTATCTCTTTCTTATAAGAGAGACTTTTAAAAAATTACAGTAAAGTGCTTATTTAGGCTTTGTTTTCTATAACTCCCTTTCACCTGTCCCTGCAAAATCTACTCCCCACCTTTTTCCATATGGCTTTCTGCCCCAGAAGCCTGCCTTAGAAGAGCTACCTCTGTAGTCAAAGTGTGGCCCTCAAACCCTTGGCCCTCCACTAGACTTTTCCAGGAGGTACACAAGGTCAAAACTATCTTTATAATAGTATGAATACATTATTCATCTTTTCTGCTGCGATGGCATTTGTATCAGTGGTATAAAAGCAAAGGTGAATAATGCCTGTCTACTGTCGCCTTAGCAGGCATCAAGGCAGGGGCACTAAACTATGCTAGCAGTCATCATGTTTTTCACCCACCAAGCACTCTCAATTATTTAAAAAATCAATTTTCATTTAAGGATGTCTGTGATAAAGCAGCAAGCACAATATTAATTTTGTTCCACTTAAATCTTGGAGTTCCTCTTTTTAATATTCCATCTTACAAAATGGAGATATGAGCCAGGCACAGTAGCATGCACCTGTAGTCCCAGCTCCTCAGAAGGCTGAAACAGGAGGATCACTTGATCTCAGGAGTTTGAGAGGCTGTAAGTGCACTACTATGGGTTGTGAATAGTCACAGCACTTCAACCTGGGCAATACAGCAAGACCCTGTCTCTAAAAAGAAGTAATGGTTTATCAAAATGTGAGCATGCGTGAAGCACTTCTGCTGCATACCAAAGCATGAGTGTTGCCTCCCAGAAAAGCACATACAGGATTGTTTGGGCTGCAAGTTAAACTACTTGCTTTTCTCATAAAACATCATTTGGAAAGAAGACTAGCAGACAAACGATGGTATTCAAAATTAGGTATTTGACAGATATCGTCTCAAAAATAATGCAAGGGAGCCTGTCACTTCAAGAAAAACAAGTGATTGTATTAGTATTGGTTGCCAATGATAAAATTTGAGCTTTCAAGTAAACATCAGATTATCAGAATTTTTTTTTTAACTTTTTTTTGTCTTTTTTTTTATACTTTAAGTTCTAGGGTACATGTGCACAACGTGCAGGTTTGTGACATATGTATACTTGTGCCATGTTGGTGTGCTGTACCTGTCAACTCGTCAGCACCCATCAACTCATCATTTACATCAGGTATAACTCCCAATGCCATCCCTCCCCCCATTTTTTAAACTTTTATCTGCTACAGTGACGTTACAACTTCCCAGAGTTTAAAGATTCTTCAGATGAGATCAGTAGTGATAGAAACGGATGTGGTTATTTTTAATATTGTCATACATGTCAATATGCGGTAAATGTGCATAATTCACTAAACCTATATTTGTTAAATAACCAAATCTTGAAGCTAGAAAATCATGCACAAGTAAAAGGTACATTCAACATACAAGATAGACCAATGGATTTTAATGTAACCAAGTAAAAAAAATGCAGTGATACAATTTCAGATTCCATACTGCACCAACCTTTAAGAAACAACTTGTTAAGTTGTGGTGTATTATTTTAAAAGAACATTCATACTTACATAAAAAAGTACTCCAAATACCCCTTACTTTTCCAACCACATGCCTGTATGAGGACAGATGATCTTCATACACTTCCACCAAAACAATATATTACAATACTTGGAATGCATGAGACAATGTGAGAATCCAGTTGTCTTTAATTAAGCTGAACATTAAGGTGACTCTCAAAAATATAAAACAATGCTACTCTACTCACTATTTTTTAAATATATAGCTATTTTGTTGAGATATGTCATTTTTGTTAATATGCTATGGGTTTTCTATTATTTTTCATTGAATTAATTATTTTCATTTCTTAGGTTTCATTTCCAGTGTAGTAAATATCAGTAGATATCAGTCAAGCAGACAAAAGTCATTTAGGATTATCAATAGTTTTTAAGAGTGTAAAAGAATCCTTAGACCAAAAAGTTTGAGAGCTAATGGATTATGTACTCTAACTTCTGACTTCCAACTGAGTTTGACCAATGGAGAGCCTCAGTAAGAGATTAGAGACTGAGAGAGAGAAGAGGAGATGGGGCTATTTATTCTCTCAGCTCCCTGCCCGAGGGGTCACACACACCAGTTCTAGCCCTCCTCCACTTACACTTACCACCCTAGGCCTTGTCTCACAACTCTCTCCTTCTGGCTGCTAGTAGCATCTTCCCTCTTCCACCTAGCAGTGGCAAAGGCTTTGCTGTTACCAGTCCCAGGTCACAGCACTTCCTCTATGTTTCTCTCCTACATGCATAGTTTCCCCTTGGCTCCTAAATGATAGAGACTGATTTAAGCATTTTTATCTTGTATACATACAAACTGAAAAATATTAGTGAAATTCGAAATATTTCTGAAGTTTCTTCACAATACAAACCCGATTCTTCTTAACTACTTTTTGCCTGAGAGTCACTAATGTTCTTTCCCATCTCCTGAGCCACCATGATCGTAGTAAGTTCACATTTCCTTATAAAAGTAGTTTTATTGAGACATAATTCACATGTCATACAATACACCCTTTTAAAGTGTACGGTCCAGTGGTTTTTAGTTTGTTTATAGAGTTGTGCAACCAATACCATAATCAATTTTAGAACATTTCATCACCCAAAAAAGAAGCTCCTTAATCATTAGTAGTCATTCCAAATTTCTCTCTTTCCCCCACCCTCACCTACCCTATCCCCCAACCCTCACCCTCTGGTTCCAAGAAATCACTTATCTACTCTCTGCCTACATATATTTGCCTATTCTGGACTTTTCTTTTCTTCACATTTCTTAAAAGAGTGATCCACATTTGTCTCTGAGATTTTCTCCCAAGGCGCTGACCCATTTTCCAAGTTTTGATGCTGAGGTTATTGATTTTATGCATACGCAGATTTTAACGACCTACATTCCAATTGCTGCTCGATCAACAGCAACAGTAAGAAACCATTGTCTAATATATATCATAATTCTGAAGATGTTAAAATGTGAGAATATATATGTCTTACAGTTAGTGAAATACAGTAGTTTAATTCCATGCTCAGCAAGCAACCTTCTAATTACTGGGCTTTCCATAAAGCTTCATCTAGTCTCAAATCCTTCTATTAATGCAACATCAGTTCATTAATCACGGGTGCTTCAAAAATCAGGAACAACAATGCAAATTATAAGGAATTGTGAAATTTCTGGTTCCAGAAAAAGGTGAGAATCACTCACGCATAGCTCAGTCACCAACTTGTACTTGGCACGTTTTCACAGATTAGTTAGGGGTTTTCTCACTCCCAGAGAACAGAGGATTCTCTTCCCTCAGCTTGGAGGATGCCTGGCCCCTTCTGCTAACACCCAGTGTGAATCCCCTGACCCAGGTACAGCCCAAGGTTTCCAAGTAGGTTTTTCAACCCTCAGCCATCCACACATAAGAATTGCCTGGTCTCTCTCTACCTCACCAATCCTAGTGGGAGAGATTCCACAAAAAGATTTTGTCTTTGAATATTTGTCAGTTTTTGCTTAATCTCTACCTCTGACTCTCTCTCTCTTTCTCAAAAAACAAGTATGTCATTCTGGACAGCTAGTACAGTGGCTGTTCTTAATTAAATTTACTCTGTTTACCTCAGGCCCTCTCTTCATAATTAGTTTGCAATTGCTGCTTTCCAACATCAGTCACTGTCTCTCCATATCCTTCTGAATCTAAGATGCATTTCCCAATTTTTGTCAGTGCATTCCTGGTGCATCATAAAGCTGTCACTCTCAAAGCCATCTTTGGCATTTTGGCATCAACATGCATAAATTCATTTTTCACACAGTGAAAAAAGGAAAGCAGTTACAGTGCACATATAACTCAACACAAAGCAACATTGTTTTTAATCTTTATGCTGAGAACCATACATGATTTTCTCATACAATCCTTTAAAAGAACTGAACTAATGATAAACACCGAGCCATAGGTTGATAATTCATTCAAAGTTGCACAGCTGACAGATCCAGCAGCCAGGACTGAGCCTCTATTTCTGGCTGCCCTAGGCTTTCCTACTTTATTTACTGAACATTTACTACCATCTATTTTGAGCAATTCACCGTTCTAGGCTGGGAGAGAGGTAGAAAATCAGGAAGGATGTGGTTTCTCCTCTCAATATCCTTATGTTCCAGCAGGGGAAATCAGACCCTATATAATAACACTAGCATCTGGTAGAATGCAATCTGCAGTCAGTGAACGCCAAGCAAAACACTGATAGAGCACAGAGGAGAACTCCAGCTGAGGAGAAAGTAGGGCTTCCAAGAGGAACTGGCATTTGAACTGCACTTGAGTGATGGTTAGAATATAATGAGAAAATTGCAAAAGGAACAGAAAGTAGGCTGAATGTCTAGGGGCCTAGGGGAGGGAAGAAAGGGAAGCCAAGAAAGAGTTATTTATTACCACCTGCCACTATTTGTGATTCTACTTCTTAGATCTATGGCCAACCCAAAATTAGAATCAGAAAGGGCAACCTGCTCCTCACAGCACCCACTAGGCCAGTCTGTTAGCTGCGCTGCTCCCCAGCTATGTGCAGCTATGCCCCGGCGCCAGTGCCAGAGGCTCTCCATGAATTCTTAAAACGTTTCTCCCATCTCCGGGCTGGTGATGCCCTTGCTCAAGCTTCCACTCAGACTGTCATTTCATTTCATTATTCGCACTTGTCTGGACTGAAAGAGGCAGACTGCATGGAATAATGGAATATCACCACAGACTGTCAAAACAGCCAGGGCCCTGCAGGATCACTGGGGCCAAGGACTAGGAGAAGAAATAAATAAATAAAAATGAAAAAGGAGGTAAAATCCCACCTGACAGCCTATGGACAAATTTAACCCACCCTGCTCGCTCTGCTGGAATGCCGTGGGCGGGGCAGGTGTTCTTCACCCCGCACAATGTACATAAAATGACATGGACACACACGGAGTGGTTTTATCCATTGTGCCACTGGCCCACAGAGAGAGAGAGGCTCCCAGCCAAGAGCGGGAACCCCACGTGTGGTGGAAAAGTGATTGCTTATATTGAAGCCTGGCAGAGGCAGTGTTTGATTTGCACAGGGCCCAGGGGAGGGGATTGGGTTGACCAGGCATGTCATTTACATAGACCCAGAAAAACCTGGTTCTGCCACCTTCACTCTTTAATATGCAAATGTGGGCTACCATGAGGTTTTGATCACATGGTGTTATTTTCAGGTGGCCATGACACTCGGCACACCTGGTGACAAGGAGAAAAAGGCGGGAATCGCCATATTGGCCATGTCAGATGAACCTAGCTTTTAATCGCCAGCATTTGCCTATCAAAGCTTGCCAGACTGGCTCTTCAAGCCACCTTTCTGTTAGAAGCAACATGTTTCAAGGATTGTTTCCATTAAAAGAAAAATTTTCACTGAGAACTATTACCCTATCTAGCTGCCTAAAATTATTTCTTAATAACTCCTGTATTATTCCCCCCCTCAGGAGATTTTATTCTAACTGCTGTTGGGGGTGTTGGATGATGATTCTCTCTGGTTACTTCCTGCTAAAAAGGGGCATTGTGTGGGGGAACAGCAGTTAGGCCTTCTCCTGAGGTTGATCTAAGGGTTCTCGGAAGAATGGCAGGTCCACATGTGACTCTGCTGGCAGCACTGTTTGGAGTTTGATTGTTTCCAGGCAAAAAGAGATACATTTTACAATATAGTTTAAATTACAGGGTTAGAATGTGAGCATTTAGAGACACCTGTCAGTTACCCCAATGGACCACAATGCTGGTTTTCCTCCACTAGATGTTACTGTACATTACCAGAAACATTAATAGAAAAGTAACATTTTCCTTGAGAAAATATGCATTTCCCCCTTGACTTGCCATTAGAAAATAACTTAGGCTTAGGGCATTTTTATAACTTGTAATATGACTGGGAGAAACATGTTATCGGGTGGCTAATATAACTTTAGCATTAATCTTGGCAATTCCTTTTCTTTAATTATTAAATGCTTTCATGACTTTCACAGACCCTTTTGCAACATACTTAAACTTTCTGATTTGTTCTAAACATCCATTCTTTAAACAACCAGTCATTTTCTTTTAGGACAAGTATTTACCATACAATATTTTTTCTTATATAAAATATTTTTCTTTATAACCTTCTTTTTATAGCTTAGAGTGCCTTATGTTACCAACTTTCAGTAAAAAGTCCTACTAAACTTAATGATAGTAAAACTTCCATGCTTGCTTTTTATCCATAACTATTACTCCTATTATAAGCAAAACAACCTTGACTAAATCTTTCCTGCAATTATTACTTCTGTTATAAGGACAGTAATTAGGCAAAATGTTACAGCAATTAGGATTTTACAACCAGAATTCTACATTAAGGCTGCCACACTGTATAGTTCTATTGCAAATAGTAGCATGACTATAACAATTCCCACAAGAGTGGCATAGCAAATAATTTCCGTTTAAAACTTTACTTGCCATGATATAACATTTCCCTTTGAAGATTTGCAAAGTTAGAAATTTAATCCCATGTATAATTAAAATCTTCCTGCAAATATGAGTTAAAAAGAAGTTTTAATATTTGGCAGCGAATTTGAGAGGAAATGATAGAAATAATAAAAAGTATCTGGTGAGGTAGGAGTGGGACTGAGTAAGATGAGTAGCCCTCACTCAGTTACTTACCTTTTATGATTTCCAGCTTCAGATCTTCTATTTCTTTACGCTGATATTCGGTACATTCCTCTGGGCTGTCAGGGGTTGTTCCCTCAGCTCTTCATGCTTTGACTTGAGTGTGATGTATCCAGGAGTTGATTCCTGTAACTTTTACTGCTGAGGGGGTTGAAAGAAGAACAGTGTAGGGCCCTTCTCAGCTTGGCTTAGGGAAGGAGAGAGAGATGAGGGTTTTTACTAATACCAAATTTCCTAGGTTAAATAAAGGTGGTTCTGTCTCCTGGGGTTTGGTTTCTGCCAGTTGTGTTAATTCCTGTTGGAAGTGAGGAAGAGAGGTTACATGATTAACCAGTTTAGAGGTTTTCTGCCTGAAAACAATCTCTGAGCACATTGATAAGTTTTCTTTTCCTAAGTGAAAACCTTGGTGAAGGATTTTAAGGACTTTCCATTGGCTGGAGGCTGGCAAATAGAGTTTGCCATCCT
The DNA here is from genome assembly GCF_000951035.1 of Colobus angolensis palliatus. NCBI lineage: Eukaryota > Metazoa > Chordata > Mammalia > Primates > Cercopithecidae > Colobus > Colobus angolensis. Next base: position 2,636,872 of record NW_012115933.1, read on the forward strand.
GACTGCAGTCATCCTGAGGGATGGAAAGAATGCCCTTGAAAAGTGGCCTATTCTATTTCTGCGGGAGAATACTGAAGTCTAATGTTTCTTATGAGGCCTTCCTGAATTAGAAGGGGCCTGACATGTGTTAATGCCTTGAGGTTTCCTTGCCTTTGACTTAGCTGCCTGATCAGCTAATCTATTTTCTTCAGCTGCCTCACTTGTTCTCTTTTGATATTCCCTACAATATATCCCTGCAATTTCTTTTGAAAGAAAAACTGAGGATAATAACCTGCTAATTTCCTTGTGATATTTTATAGGAGATTCATTAGTGGTAAGAAAATGCTTTTTCTTCCAAATGGTAATATGAGCATGGAAAGCTAAGAAAGCAAACTTGGAGTTAGTATAAATGTCAGCAACCTTTCCTTTGCTTAAATTAAATGCTCTTGTAAGAGCTATTAGCTCAGCTAATTGAGTGCTTGTGTCTGGGGAGAGATGTTATTCAGAGTGACTACTGCTTATCCTGCCTTATGTACTTCTTGCTTTACCAGCTGTTTGTTAGCTAAGCCCTCCCCCCTAGAGAACAGTAGCTTTGCCACATTATGTGGGTGTAAACAGTTCAGTTATTTTGTAGGGTTAACTTGGAGGCTTTTCTGACTAGTAGAGCTATCATGACAATGGTTTGGAAGCATGTGTAAACAATGAATCCTTTTAACTGCAACTAAGGTTAAGAAAAACATTGGATTAGAGTTTTTCCTGAGATGCCCCTTACAATTGTGCTATGGGAAGAGGGGAGGCCTGGATTAGAGAGAAGAAAACAGAGAGACTAGCTCTAGCATTTAGAAGCAGGTCTACGTTCCTTCCTATAATTTCCAGAATCACCTGGGGCTCCTGTGCTATAACGGCAGTTTGAGCCACTGGAGCTGAGGTTTGAACCTCGGGATCCATCAGTCCTACTGGACCATCTGTGAAACTGGTTCTGAACCCAGTGACCTCTGCCTTCAGAAGCAGTTTCATTTCCAGTGGTTTTTGCCACAGGCTGGACAGGATCTAGTTTGCTTTGTCTTGCTGCCTGGGCATTTCTTCTTAAAATGCCCTGGACTGCCACACCAATAGCAACTAGCAGATGTTCTTTGGGGATCCTGGACTTTGCAAGCCTGCAAAGCTGCTACCAGAGGCTTTGTTCTTCTTTTGAGGTTTCTCTTTTTCTTTGGGGCCTCATCCTGGTGCCTATTATAAAAGACTGAAGTGGCCACTTTCAAGAGGTTCTCTCAAGTTCTATGTGGTCCTATAGCTTGCTTCTGTAGTTTTCTTCTAATATCAGGTGTTGCCTGTATAATAAACTTGTCTTTTATGATGAACTGTTCCTCAAAGGAATTAGGGGATAAGGAGGTGTGCTCTATTAGTGCCTTGCTCAGCCTTTCCATAAGGCTGCAGGATTTTCATCTGGCTTTTGGTCTATTATAGGCAGTTTAGAGTAATTGAGAGGTTTGTTCCTGGTTTCCCATAGGTCTTGTAAAATGCACCTTAAAAAATGCTTCCATTTCCATTCACCTGCAGAGCTATTGTGGTCCCAATTAGGGTTGTCAAGGGGAACTGCTTCCCTTCCAATTGGGAATGTTTTTTCTGCTGTTTCTTTGCTTTCCTTATTCACTTTCTTCCCTTTTTGTGTGTTATAGAAGATATATAGCTCATCTCCAAAATTATTTGCTGCTTGCAGAGCTGTTTGCTTTTTAACTGTTGTTAGGTTTTGCCTTAGGAGCAGTGTAACATCCCTCTGTGTGAGGTTAAACACCTGAGTTAAATTTTGAAAAGCTTTTGTATACCTATCAGGGTCTTTAGAAAATTGGCCTAAATCTCCCTTTATTTGCCTAAGAGCCTGTAATGAGAAGGGAACTTGAAGGGGCCCCAAATAAGGGGAATCCTTTGATGGTTCCCCTGAAAGTTGCTTTTCTAATTTTGGGGAACTATTTTCCCTGGGCCTGCTCGATATGATTGCTGAAAGAGCTGTGTTGATTTTACAATGCTTGCAAAGGTTTAATAAAAATGCCACGCCCTTGTGCAAAATAAAATGAGTCATTTTTGTCTTCAAAGTTCTGAAGTTAAAGAAGTTCCAGTGTCTCAGAGTGCACACCATGGGGGTGCAAGCTGAAGATAATGTATTCCCATCTAGAAAAAAAAGCAAGAATAAAAGCATTATCTTAGCCTCCTTCCTTTCCGTATGACCTAGGGTGGAGAAGAAGACCATAGAGTGTTCTCCAACTGTTTTACCTCCCTGGTTCCTGGATCTCAGCACCATGTTAATGTGCCACCCATAGTTGAAGGCATGGTCCTGCAAGCTATGGAACCGGATGAACTAAGTGATGGGACTAACTGTGCTTACCCACACAACCTTAGCTTATTTGCCTTGTGTGATTTCCCTTTGACTTTCTAAACCTATGTGATCTGCCTGGCTCCCCATAAAACAGATCTCTGGAGAGACTATGTCACCTTTGGGCAAGGCTGCGTTAATGGAAGTAATGTGCTAGATTGCCTGCTATTATGGCTCATGCTACAGCATTTACCTTCTGAAAAATGGTTCTGGTTAACTTCTGGTCTTAAAATTCCTTTACTAATTAAGTACTGTCTTAATTGGAGACAGAATAGGTGCCTTAAAGGAATGTAGGAACCAAATGGCTATTTTCATGCCAATGGAACAGTATCAGGACTAAAATTTGACTGGAGAAGGCATCTTACTCCTAACTGCTAAAGGTAAAATTTCCTGTTCACAGAAGTTGCCTGGAGCCTAGTTTCCGGTAGAAAACACACGAAAAGGAAAAGTTGTGAAGCTGCAATATACTGCAGACAACCAGCAATGTGTCTCATGAAGAGGATTTTTATTTCCTCTGGTTGACACTGTTGTCTTAAAATACCATGCGCTCCCCAGAGAAACCCTAGAAGGAGATGTTTATTAAGTTACTGCCTGCTTGATTGCTGATCTTTTCTAATGTACCTGTTTCCCTGAACTGTAAGAATTCCCGCATGTTAGACACACACAGAGAGAGTAGGAGACCGTGGATACAAAGAGAAGGAAAGTTTTGTGACAGAATATCAGGAAGGCAGCCTTGAGATTGAAGGATAGATTTGAGGTTGAGATTCGCTCTGCTCTGTACTCACCACTTGGATAAATGAATTCCCGTTCCTGGCCAATACACCAAAACTATATGGCTCCGATGACTGGAGGAACCCCAGGGTTTTTGGTCTCGTGCCGATATAGATAAAATGACACCACCAAACTTGGAGTGGTTTTAAGGAGCAAAGATTTTAATAGGCAAGAAAGAAGGAAGAAACCCCACCACACAGAGACAGAGGGAAAGGGGCTCCAAACCAAGAGAGGGAACCCCATGTACGGTGGAAAAGTGGTTGCTTACATTGAAGTCTGGAGGAGGTGGTGTTCGATTTGCATAGGGCCCAGGGAATTGGGTTGACAAGTTATGTTATTTACATAGTCTGAGAAAAACCTGGCTCTTCCACCGTAACCCTTTAATATGTAAATGTGGGCCGCCATGATGTCTTACGCACATGGTGTTATTTGGAGGTGGCCATGACACTTGTCTGATGGCAAGGAGAAGAAGGTGGGAATCGCCATATTGGCCATGTCGAATGGACCTAGTTTTTTTGTTTTGTTTTATTTTGTTTCTTTTTTTGAGACGGAGTCTCACTCTGATACCCAGGCTGGAGTGCAGTGATGTGATCTTGGCTCACTGCAAGCTCCACCTTCTGGGTTCACAACATTCTCCTGCCTCAGCCTGCAGAGTAGTTGGGACTACAGGCACCTGCCACCATGCCCAGCTAATTTATTTTGCATTTTTTAGTAGAGATGGGGTTTCACTTGGTTAACCAAGATGGTCTCGATCTCCTGACCTCATGATCTGCCCACTTCAGCCTCCCAAAGTGCTGGGATTACAGGCGTGAGCCACTAATGGACCTAGTTTTTAATTGCCAGCATTTACATATGAAAGCTTGCCTGCCTGGCTCTTTAAGCCACTTTCCTGTTACCAAAAACAAAGACAAAAAAATGTTTTGAGGGTTGTTTCCATTAAAAGAAAAATTTCTGTCAAAATCCTTTACCCTATCTAGCTGCCTAAAATTGTTTCTTAATAACTCCTGTATTACTGGCATTGTGTGATGTAATGAACCAGGTTTCAACACCCTCTATGAGATGTTCTGATTTTCACCTGGTGACTGCACTACATAATTTGTTTAGGTTATTTCATGATTCCTAGCCTATGCACACAAATCACTGAGGAAACTTGATGTTTTTGCAAGGGCTTCAGAAGTAGTGTTCATACATGTATTCCATAAATAATTGTATCACTGATTGATGCAAAAAAAATGTTCAAATACGAGTAGATGCTGTTACGGTTATAAAATACATTAATATAAATTTTAATGTAGGGCTACTAGAAGTTTATTTTCTCATTCTTTGACCATAGATATTAAAAATATAATTACTCTCCAGGGGTGACAGTGTGGCAAGGGGCTCTGCATGACTTTACAATGTGAAGAAGAGATAAAAGCAGGACCAACATGAGCACATGGCTCTTTGCAGCCACCATCTGAAAAGATTAGTGCCAGTGCTATACCAGTTGTCAAATATCGACATTCTTATGTTTAATAAATACTAATTTTACTATCTTATCTGTTAAGAGAGATTGGGAAGCCCTTGTCTGGAAGCTTAAATAAATTGTCTATTCTAGAAGCCCTTCTCTATAAAAATTTTTCTCTTGACTAAGAGTTCAAATAGAGCACAAGAGAATTCACATTTTTGATTCCTGACAATTACCTGGCTTGGGACACTTTCCTCTTGCTACTTAAATTTGAAATGGTGTGTCTTAACTGGCAGCTGAGCTGGAGGATCAGTTGACATCTTTTCGTGAAATTTGAGAAAACAAACGTGGATGTATATCTCACCTACTTTCTAAAAAGGGATTCAAGCCATATGTGGGAACAAAGCTGAGTTTTTTATTCATCTTTATATCTGCTTCCCCCTACCTTACCCCTACAAAATAAAAGGCAATCCATATTCCAGAAAGATCCAAGTAGCCTGGCCAAAATTGCTTTAACCTAGAATATTTCACAGCCAAGTGAATCCACATGACTTCTCCACCATTTAAAATGTCATTCATAGAATGACTAACTTTGAGGTACATTATTTCCTATTACCTTCATGAAAAACATGTGCCAAGAGCAATGAATGAGGTGTGAAATTATTGAATAAGAACTAAGTACAAATTAGTTGCTTTCTACAAAGTTGTTTCGCATTTTGGTATACTCAATCTGTAGTCTTTCTCTTCTGTAATAATTAGATGACATATCAAGTTGCCTAGCAAGATCTCTCCTAGATAATAATGTTGAAAACAAAACACATCTCTATGTGTTATCAGATGATAAGAAACTAATTAAAATGAAGGAAAGTTAGGACATAGTCATGCTTTATCTCATTGGAAAAAGCTTGCCTATTTGATTAAGGGACACCTACTCACTGTGACTCTTACAGAGTATTATGTTTCAGATGCTATACAAACATCAGTAGCTGAGTGTTGGGCAAGAAGGAGACAAAGGTATTTTGAATTTATTTAACCAACTTTTTATGAACAAACCAAAAGCTAATGGAAGATCAATAAAAATAATGAATAATATTATGTATTATTCCTGATAGATGTCTGCACAAAAAATATATCTCAATACATCTCATTTCTGCACAAAATAAATATATGTCACATATAATAGCAATGGACAAACTGTACCTACTCCTCATCTAAAATATTAGCTTGAGAAACTTGAACTTATAATTGATAAAAAATGAATAACAAATTGGCCTATATTTTAAATAGAATATATTTTAAATAAAAAGGTTTAGTTAAGGGTTGTAATGTTTATCTTTTCCAAAAATGGAGTCTATTACATGCTGGGCCTTACCAAATTGTGCCACACCTGTAATTTGCTAAAGGTAAATAAGTCTTCAAGGAACATGGCCCATGGTTCACCATGTGTTCTGAATGACTTATGCAGATGTAGACAGTGTCTCCTGGGTGATTTATCTAATAGGAGCTTCATGATCACACATACTAGAGGAGAACAGTCAGTTGGGGTGAAGTAACTTGCTGTCTTTGGACCTCAGGACTGTGAGGCAGACCTTATATCTTCTGGGATATAGTCAATCATGGTATTTCTAAGCATAAGTATTATTTTCTATGCCTTGCTTCTCTTACTCTATCAAAATTATGGCACTACTACAGTGAGATACCACTTCATACCATTAGGATGGCTATTATTTAAAAAAAAAGCATAAAATAACAAGAATTGGTGAGGATGTGGAGAAATTGGAACCCTTGATATGGGAGTGTAAAATGGTGCAAGCTCTGTGAAAAACAGTTTGGTGGTAACTCAAAAAACTCAACATAGAATTACCATATGACCAACTAATTCCCTTTCTAGGTATATATCTGAAAGAATAAACAGCACAGATTTTGACAGACACTTGCACACTAATGTCCATAGCAACATTATAGACAATAGACAAAAGTAAATGACCCAAATATCCATCAAGAGATAAATGGATAACCAAAATGTAGCATATACATAAAATGGCATATTATTCAACCATGAAATGGAATGAAATTCTGATGCATGCTATAATGTGGATGAACCTTGAAAACATTATGCTAAGTGAAATAAGCCAGACACAAAAGGACAAATATTGTATGGTTCCACTTATATGAAGTATCTAGAATAGGCAAATCTGTAGAGACAGAAAGTAGACTATAGCGTACCAGGGGCTGAGGGGAGAGGGGAGTAGAGAGTTATTGTTTAATGGAGTCTCTGAAATGATGAAATCTGTATGGAAATTTACATGGGTGATAGTTTCAGAATTTTGTGGATGTATTTAATGCCACCGAATTGTGCCCTTAAAACAGGTAAAATGATAAATTTTATGTTATGTATATTTTACCACAATTAAAAAAATATGTAGCACTAGAACCCACCATTCTCAGCCTGATTCCTACCCTGCCCCTCCACTCACACACAAGCCATAATTCTATCAACCTTTGCTGTATCCAGTCTAAGGGCCACTGAAAGCAGCCTAAGAATCCCTGAAACTGCTTGTCGTGGGAAATCCCGGAAAATCCCGTGAGGACAGGCAACCCTGTGATACTTCCCAAATGATGGTTTCAGGAGGACACCAGTAGGTTCAGCAATTGTAAACAAGTTGTTTTGAATCAATAGCTTCAATTGTGTGACTACTTGAATTAGATGGATTTAATTCAGTTATAAAGCAATTAGCATACAAGAGTATGCACTAGATACAATAATTTAAATTTTTGAAGCACTTGAACATTATTGATTGAAAAAGTGGGAATTTGAAACCATTGGACTCCTTCCATCTGCATACCTCTCAAACCTTCCAAACTTATTCCCCAGAAAAATTTGAACCTAAGGAAAAGTTATCTGTCAATCAACAAAGCCTCCATCAAGGAGCTACTTTGAACTGAGCAAAACATCCCTTCAGTCATATCTGGAAGGATGAGTCATGAGTGCTTGGATGTAAAGGAAAATGCTCTGCTACTATCCAATCATATAGCAGTTAGAGATCAACTCCATCCCTCAGACCAGTGGTTGCCCTAGCACACCCCTGCCATAGATGAAACCACTTTATTCTCTCTAACATCACTGTATTAGTTCCTTCTCACATGGCTATAAGTAACTACTGGAGACAGGGTAATTTATGAAGAAAAGAGGTTTAATTGACTCACAGTTATACAGGTTTAACAGGAAGAATGACTGAGAGGCTTCAGGAAACTTACAATCATGGCCGAAGGCAAAGGTGGAACACATCTTACCATGACGGCGGAGAGAGAGAGTGAGGCGGGGGAACTGCCACACGCTTTTAAACCATCAGATCTGTTGAGAAATCATTCACTATCGTGAGAACAGCAAGGGGGAAATCCATCATCATGATCCAATCATATCCCACCAGGGCCCTCCTCCAATTCAACATGAGGTTTGGGCAGGGACCAAATCTAAGCCCTATCAATCCCCATTTCTCCTTCCCTCCTGGGGTTAGGAAGCAGAATAGGAATCCAGGAATGGTGATAAGAAAGTATATAAAAGTGCAACCAAAGTACTGGCTACTGTACTTTCCTTTGCCATGAAAAAAAAAAAAAAAAAGATGTTCTAGTTAACCACCAGGTAGGTAAGAACCTAGTGACTGACTCCAAATTATACAAACATCCTCGTGCAAATTAAAGTATTTGCCACCCAAGCAATAACTCTGTCTTCTACTCTTTTGGCCACAATGGTAGTTGAGCTAAGAGCAGCTCTTCAGCACCTGCATCACCAAGCTCTGTGGTCTTCTTACTTGATGTCATTGTTTCTCTTAATGAGTAAGAAAATACTTATAATCAGTAACAACTGCAGCACTGGAGTCAGATGACTCCAAATCAACAATTATTAGAATCAGAAGTCTCTCTAAGCCTGTGTAGTCTAATTTTTGCATTTTACCAATAAAGAAACTGAGGCAAGGAGAACTGAAAACATCTGTCTGCGTCATATTTCTTACCTGTAGTAGAGAAGAAAAGTCACTGCTCTTGGCTTGGTGGCCTTTCCTCAAGAATGTGCTTCTGCCACGGACACAGTAGAAACCTCAGCCTTCTTCGTAGTATCCATGGCTTTAGTGGATTTGTTTCATTCGAACAATGGCGCCAAGTAGAGGGAAAATGTGTTTGTCTCTCTTCGAGCTGTTTATTTTGTTCAGGACCATGGCCTCTGCTTGAATGATTCATATCATGACAGCCATTACAGACTTGAAACTTTCAGGATGTCATTGGGCCTATGATGTATCGGATTTTTCTTATAACTGGTAAAATGCAAATTGTTAAAAAATTATATCTTTCTATACCTTATGTCTGAGATTCAATAGATAGTACCATAAGAAAATCCAAATGACAGCTTTCAGTTTCTTAATACCAAAATTTAACTAGTAAGAAAGATTTGATTTCCTACTTTGGGAAATCTAAGAAAATGTGGTCATAATTGAGTTTGTGGCCTTGACCCCATGGACTCCTTACCAAAGCTCTATGATTTTTTTCTCATACCAATAGACAGTCTTCTCTACAGAACTGCATGTTACAAAGAAACAAAACACTAAAGAACAGACTTAACCTCACTACCTCTGTGGCTTTAGAAAAATCATCAGCTTTTCTGTATTTTGGTTTTCTTATCTCTGAATTTTTGATACCAATTCCTATCCCAGCCTACCTCATAAGGGATGCTGTCTAAATCAACTGAGATTAACTAATTTATCAAAAATGCTTTAATGACAATAAAATACTATACACCTTTAAGAAAATAGAGTTCTTAATCACCTTCTACCCACAGGAAGGTCGAGAAAACTATTCAGTCTGGTCATAAAGAGTTCAGGCCCTGTGATGAGTTTGGTTCCTCAGATGAAGAAACAAAAGAAAATGCAGTGTTTTTACTAATTAAATCACCCAGTAAATAAGTATTTATGGAAGGTGGATGTGAACTGAGGTTGGTGGTTTTAAACAAAAAAAAAAAAAAAAAAAAACAGCAAAGGGGCAGAGATTGGTAATGGAAAGTAGTATTGTAGATCAAGTAGTGAAGTTACTTTAGAATAAGGATTGAGAAAAGCAACTGAAGGAGAAAAAAGGGGAAAACATGTAATATCAGTTAGTGAAGTAATAGGAAAACCAGGAGAACCCGGATAACCCGATGAATATCTCCTTCTGCAGATTCCCTCCTCTTTGTCACTCCGTAGTCTTTATACCTGTGATAGCGAGTGATTCAATTAGTAAGTATTTATTAAGACACACCTGGTCTATACCCAGTTCTGTTCTAGGCCTTGGAGAAATTAATTAATAAATGAAACAGACAAAATCTCTGACCTCATGGAGTTTCCATTTTAGCAGCCAGCAGGGTGAGGAGGAAGGAAATGAGCAATAAACACAGAAAATTAGACAAAGAAAGGTAATTTCAGAGAGCAATAGAGCTATAAAATATAGAACGTAGCAGAAAGGATCCTAAATTAGCTAGAGTGAGTCAAAGAAAGACCCTCCAAGGAGAGAAGCTCACAACTCTTTTAGTTCCAAATGATAAAAATCCATGTCAAATAACACTAAGAAAAACAGATTTTATTGACCCAAGAAAGTGGATAGAACACTAAGGTAGCCTCATTATCAAATGAGTAACTGCAGGGTCCAGGGTCTTGGGGCCTCAGAGATGGGAAATCAAACCAAGAAAACACAACCTTCCTTTCTGCTTCTCCTCCCCTTTAGTCTCAACATTCTCAGATTCACATCCTCCCATTAAGGCAACCCCAGAAGAAAACAGAGTGTCTTTTTTTCCAAAATTTTCTCAATCCAAGGACACAATTTTGGTCAGGCGTGGGTTACAAGGTCATCCCTATGGCTGGGATGGTGATGGTGGGAGGAGATGGGGAAATAAGGGGAAGGAGCATGTTGCTATGGAAGGGAATGCATAAACCCTGTGGACAACACATTATCTACGATAGTTTACTACATTCCACCCCTTGACTTCCCAGCACACTCAAGGTACCCTTCTCTCCTGATACTGAATTAAAAAATGCCCACCTACCAAAGTGCCAGTATCCCATCTACAACAGAAAACACATCCACCCTTTCCAAAGAGACAACACAAAGCATATCATTTGCTATATCTAATCCCAAGTCTTTCTTCTCATAATTTTGTCATATAATAAATTTAACTAGCCCTACACGACCAATATAAAATTATAGAGAAATATACAATGTCTGCAATTAAAACTCCCATTTGGAAAGCACAGAAAAAAAGAAGCAATGCCAGTCACCTCTGGTCCACAGCATATACAGCATATTGTTGAGCCAGAATATCAAGGACTTACCTCTCTGGTCACAGTGCAAGCCCTTGCTGAGCTTCTCTGCCCCTCCCTGGCTACCTGACCACAACCACTGGCCTTCTTGGATAAGCCTCAGGCAGAATTATGACTTCTCTGTGTTACGGTGCTTTATCTACTTTCTGTTGGTACAAGTATAGCTGTGGTAAGGGCCTTAAGGAGTTGAGTAATTATAGGGCATCCTTTGCCAGGTTTGGGCTGTCTTTGTCAACACAATTTCCTTAAAATCTCAATGGGGTCACCACCCAATTCTGTTCAATTCTTGTACCCTCCATTACTTAGTCACCAACATTAGAAACTTTATCAAAACATGATCCTTAAATCTGGTCTCAGGTGTCAATGTCTGTATTTATCAGGACTCTTCAAGGTTTAAAAGTCAGAACCCCACTTAAACATGGAATCTAAGAATGTGACTGCGTTTCCCCTGACTTCAGCCGATTCTCCCTATCTCCCTGAAGATAAATGCACTTTTATTACTGCATTAGCCAGATCTTATTCAATTGCAACAAATAGAAATTAAACTCACATTGACGTTAGGAAAAAATACTTCTTTTCTTTTAAAATAAATATATTTGGGTTAAAAAGTGAGTTAAAGAAAATAATAAATACTAATAATACATTTAAAACCTGCCACATATAGGTATGGCAAAAGGAATAAAGATAATAGGGAAACAGCTGATGTTTGAAAAGAATGCTGATGCCCAGTTTAGTTGGGCTAGGAGAGCAGCTTTGGAGTGCATACTGAAAAAGACCATGACAGCAAAGAAAGAGGTATAAGAATCAGGACCTTAGACTCTGACTTTCTACTTGATCTGACTGGCTTTATCCATAGACTCTTGCAGATGGCCATCAGTGGCCCCAGATCCAAATCCTCCAGCCTGGCAACCTCATAAGAAAAGAGAGTGCTTTCTTCTAATATTGATCCTGGGGAAGAGTCATTACTGGCCAGGCATACATCCTCTTCCCATCTCTGGTGGATATGAGCAAGTAGAGGAAAGGAGGAACAGTGTAAGAAGAGCAGGGGAAAGATTAAGGCAAAGTTTGTTGGGCAGACAAGTATTATTGCCAACATTGGCCACCATTCTCACAAAATCATCATTCAAATTAACACTGTACACTAGAAATGATATTGTGTTGTGTTCCACAGTTAGAGAGAAGTAGATATTGCTGACACGTTAGATAAGTCCTTTAGGGTTTCAATGGGACATTAAGAAAGAAACCAAAGCCTGTGCCCCCATTACAATTTCCAACCTTTTAATTATTCATTTAATTATTATTTTGTTTAGTAAATATTTATTAAGTATTACCATTCCATGGATTCAGTTAAGTTTTAGCTGAGCATCAATAAACAAAATAGACATGGTCTCCACCTTCATAAATAGGAAATAGTGAATTATGTAATCCCACAAAGTGAAATAAAAGGTATGATAGATCGTGTACCTGATTCTGCGAGAGGACATAATAGGGATACTTAACCTGTTCTAGAGGTGAGGTTAGAGGGGAAGTGATCAGGGAAGTCTTCTTGGGAGAAATAATATTTAAACTGGTAACTCTAGGATGAGTCCAAAGTGAAGTGCAGCTAGAGTACGCAAAGGCCCAGAGGCAATAAGATTATGGCCCATGTGGAAAAATGGAAGAAGTTAAAAAGAGCCAGTCTTTCTATTTCTGTTTAATAGCATTTGCGTCACCTATTTTCTTCTGAGAAGGGCAAAACACTCTAGGATATCTCTTTCCACTTGTCTCTAGTGCATTTCCTTCCAGGCCCTTTTTTATTATCTCTAACGTTAGAAGGTGCACAAATGACAAAACGTTACAGTTTAGGAGTCAGTGGAAGTAACTAAACAGTGGAAGTTCCATCCACCTCCAAACCATAATTTTAAGTAACATTACGTCTGCCTTTAACTGTCATTGCTCCTCCAGCCCCATGAAATGGACTTTTATTCTGAGAACAACAGATTGGCAGCAACAACTGGCATTTTCCTTAGAAATAGTTGGCTTTGCCTCAAATATAAGTTTCCCTGAAGCAGCTTGATGCTCACCAGAGCAGTTGACCTGCATCATAATTATGTTCTCTCTTACATCTCCTTGATAGATATGAGATGAGCTGTTACTAAGCTCTGTCCAAGTCATTGGAGCTATGCATAAAAAATAAATAATTGTGCATGACTAAAATGACTGATCTATTATCAGATACGTTTGCATAATTAAGCTTGCTCAAAAAAATTGGCAGAGCACAAACTGGCAAAGTGGCATTGCATAATGTCGACCACAAAGCCTCAGAATGTGATTCTAGCAAAACACAATGAAGTCAGGACTCTGTGTATGCAGATTAGATAAATGAATCAGCTCAGTGGCAGAAGAACAAACTGCATGCTTAGAATTTTTAAAATGTAACTTCATTTTGTATAGAATAATATAACTTCTGACCAAGAATGAGGGCTTGGGAGAGAGGTGGCTTACACCAACAGCAAGAAACCAGACTGGTTGTCCGAATATTTGGGGCCTGGGCTTAGTTGCATCTTGTATGTGTTTTCTGGCCTCTGGCCAGACACATAATCATCTTTGCTTCCATTTCATTTTTAAAATGGTGTAACAGTAGTTTCTCTACCTACCTAATGAATTGTAAAAAGCACAGAGAAAGAAAACCTCCCACTGTGGGAAGACAAGCTGCCTCTAGATGTCCACATCTTCACCCTGGAGTTGGCAGTGGGCACAGGTTTGCTGTCTGTTCTACAGGAATTAGTTTTGAGCTGGACAAGTTATCCTTCTGACCTGTCCCTCTGCCTATTTCTCATATCAGAAAGAAGCATCAGAGCCAGCAGCAACCAGAACCGTGGGCTCTAGTCCAATGTTTCCTGTAAAAGAGCTTCCAAGAGGGAGATACGGTCGAGAAAGGGGATGCAGTCTCTTCATAGACATGTACCCTGATAACCTAGAAAGCCAGACATCAGAGTACCACAGTACTGAAGGGAAAATCATCAGCACAAAGAAAACCTAAGATTTCTGTATTTTCCTTTTAACTTAAGCCTTTCTGCAACCCCCATAGGAAATCTCAGGCAACAGGCCAACATTTATATTACCACTGATCCTGTTTGATTTTAAGAGAATAAATTCTACTCAGATGTAAGTGTGATCTATCTGTAACATCTGTCACCTATTAGTTACAAGAGCTAATTTAGTTTCCTTCTCCTGTGTCATGCTTCTACTGGAGCTGCCTTCTTGGTCAAAGAAGATAAACTTTTCGAATATGAAGACAGCTTTCTTTTCTATAAAGGATGTATAATATTCACAAGCTACTAATTCATGTTACCAACTTAAATGGTGCCATTTTATTCATTATTGTCACTTGGAGGCCTCAAATTATTGAAAACAGCTTCATGTGAGTTCATCTTCAAAGGCTTCTTTCCTTCAAGTGCTGATCAAAGTCAATTGTCCAAAGCAAGTTGCTGTCTTCTGGTGGAAATGTATCTCCTTCAGCAGGGTGAGTAACTGTTGGGGACATTGTCGTAGACCTCGGGGAAGAACAAGAACTAGGAGAACAGAGGATGATGAAGACAGGGAGCATAGGGTCTGGTCTAGCCATGCAGATCCTGGTGGGGAGAGGCAAGGTGGGGAGAGCCCCTACTATGGGTAGGATCTCAGTGCTACACTCTGAGCCTTCAGAGTGAGTCCACGTCTCAGTCAGAGTGAGACGGTGTCTCAAGAGGCTCTGTGTCAGCTCCCAAACACAAACAGAAACTTTTAAAAAGTGACAAGGGAGAAATAGCTGAGGAATTGGAAATGGAGCAGTATGAAGAAAAGTAATGGCGAATATGAGAAAAATGGGAACAAAATAAAAATCACTGGTGTCTCTGCTGTACCTTTTTACCAGCGACAAGAATGAGAAGAAAGAGAAAAAGAGAAACTTCTGGCAGAGAAGGATAGGAGAAGGGCACCATTATATAAAGATTTGCTGTAATGATCTAAATAAAAAGGAATACAGAATACTTCTGGCAAGATATTACATGTAAGTAATGCCGATTATTGATTTCACTGGGATGGACTGAAGAGACCTGTTTGCTGCAATTCAAATCCTTGACAATAAGTCATTCAATGCGAGCAGAGAGCATCAGAAAAATTGGATTTTGAAGAGAGTATTAAAAGAAAAAGAACGAACCAATGAGAAACCATACTTTGAAAGCTAAGGTTAAAAACATGTTTTTTTCTCTCCAGGGAGCAAACAATCACTATAGGAGGCATTGTGACTGTTTTCAAAGGCACGATGTTGAACTGGCAGTCTCAGTAGAAGGGTTGGCTGGCTGAAAAGCTGAACTTGGAAATGAAAACCTGAAAGGAAACAATGAGAAATATTCACCTGATACTTTCCACTTAGGGGTCCAAGATTAAAGCTGATATTAAGGACAGTAAATATGTGCTAGAGATAGGTCGTGAAGACAATCTGAGAGTTCTGTAGAGACAGAATAAAATGTTTTTGGTTTAAAAAGTATGTTTGTATAAAATTGCTTACTCCTTTGACACTAATAGATCTGTCTGTTGTATCATTTACTCTTTCTCATCGGTGATCTGTTGACTTTCTGTTCCTTCAATGTATTCGTCTGTTTTCATGCTGTTGATAAAGACATACCTGAGACTGGACAATTTACAGAGAAAAATAGATTTATTGAATTTACAGTTCCACATGACTGAAGAGGCCTCACAATCATGGCAGAAGATAAAAGGCACATCTCATGTGGCAGCAGACCAGAGAAGAGAGCTTGTACAGGTAAACTCTTGTTTTTAAAGCCATCAGATCTTGTGAGACTCATTCACTATCATGAGAACAGTGCAGGAAAGACCTGCTCCCATAACTCAATCACCTCCCACCAGGTTCCTCCCACAACATGTGGGAATTGTAGGAGTTACAATTCAAGATGAGATTCGGGTGGGGTTACAGCCAAACCATATCATTCATCATGTTCACTGAAGACCTTGGCTTGTGGCTCATGATCTTTCTATTCACCTCATGACTGACTACCACTCTGGACAACTTCAATTCCCTTCAGACATGTGCAAGGTAGACAACTGTCCTTCTCAATTCTGGTGACTTTTACCTCCATTTCAATTTTGCTACACAGACCCATATCCCCATTCTGGTTTTTACCATTCTCAGAACTTTCTACCTGTGACATTTCAATCATGCGTTTACTCATTCATTTCACAAACACCTATGGAATACCTACTTTGTGGCAACCACTGTGCCAGTCACTGTAAATGCGGTTATAGTTAAAATAGACAATAATTTCTTCCTTTATGGTGCATATAAACTACTGAAGGAGACAGAGACACTAGCAGGAAATTACAATAGGGTGTCATAAGTGCTTTGCTGGCATACACTGGGGAGCCTGCAGGAAGAGAATCTAATTTGGATATAGGTTGTTATGTGAGCCTTTTTGGTACAAGCGATGTGTAAGCTGAGGCATTCAGAATGAGAATGAGTTATTCAGGGAAATGTGGGTGATGTATGGGATAGGAACTGTGCCCCAGAGAAATAATAGTTACAAATGTTTAGAGGTCAAAGGAAGTATGGCATACTTAGAGATCTGAAAGTTGTTCAGAATAGCCAGAATTGGTAAAAAAATTAAAAAATTAAAAAAATTGACTCACTGTGTTGTTGACGGAGAGGAGACACAAAAAGGATGCCCAGGTTTTGGCTTGAAGAAGGCGAGCATTGGTGTCATGTACTGATAATGTCAGAGGAAAAGCAAAACTGGAGGAAAAAAGGAGTTTAATTTAGGACATGTTGAGCTCTATTAGGGAGATACCCTTGTGGAGATGTTGAATCTTCCCTCAACGTCATGGCCCACCTCCACTCTGAAGTACGCAAGAACACACAGATGCTTTGCTACTTGCGTGAGACCCAACTTTAGTGGCACCATTTCAATGATGACCACTGTCCATCCACACTAAATCCTACCATCCCACCTTTACCTCTGTGTGTCACACTGTGCTGGAGTTTCCTCTTTCCTTATAAATCTCTTCCTCTGGCCTATTAATTTCATTAGGAATAGGAAGCATGTTTCATATTTTTTAAAGCAGTAGCTTCAACAAATATGTGATTTATTTTTTATCATTTATATTTTATTTTTTCAGCCCTTATTCTGCCCAGAATTTCTAAACCCATGAGACAATGCGTTTCCTTCTTATTCTAAATTTTCTGTCATAATACAATCAATATTAAATCATAGCACAACATGCTTGTAGTATCACTGAAAACACCGTTATGACACATCTTTTGCCCATTGTTTGCATCTCCATCTTCAACGAATGCCAAGTAGGTGTATATTTAAGTTTAATAAATGATTACTTGCATGAATAAACAAGATGAAATGAATAAATTATCATTTTGATAGCTTTGTGGAAAGGAATTGTCTTTGGGTAGAAAAAGTGAACTTGTAAATTTACAATTTGGAAGGATGCAATGCAGCAAAGAATAGGCTAAACTGCTGCCCATATGAAACAAATAGGAATTTGGGGCTTCAGGGCAGAAGGGAGGTATAGAATAAGGGGGAAGAGGAGACAAGTCATTGATCCATTTCATGGAAGAAAGGTGGCCAGTGAAAAAATCCTGCAGATGGAGCGACTGAATGTATGTATTAAAAATAGAACCTACTATATGATTTAGCTGATGGCACTGATGGATTATACAATATCTTTTTCCCCCAGCTCCTCTGTAGGTCTCACTATCCTCAAATGCAATATGTGGGCAGTTTTTGTGCAAATCCTTTTCTTTTCTGGATTAAATTAAAGAGCAAAGAGAAAGAATAGCCATGGGAGACATGTGTGAGGGAAGTAAGGAATTCACTGAGAACAGGAATTCGTATTTCTGAGACTAAAGGAAAGTGAGCCCAGAGGCATTCACCAAGAGTTGAGAGCCTACAAGATGTGGATGAGCAATTGAAGTAATGATGGTTAATTTGACTGGGCCACAGAGTATCCAGATATTTGGTTCAGCATTATTCTTGGTGTGTCTTTGAGGGAGTTTCTGGAAGAGACTGACACTGAAGTTAGTAGACTGAATAAAGCATATCCTCTCCCTAATGTGAGTGAGCCTCTTCCAATCTATTGAGGGCATGAATAGAGCAAATAGGCTGAGAGAGAGAATTCAACTTGCCTTGAAGACATTTGTCTTCTACTGCTTTTGAACTTGGACTTGGGCTGAAACTTACACTATTTGCTTTCCTAGTTCTCACACCTTTGGACTCAGACTGGAATTATACCATCAGCACTCTGGGTTTCTGGCTTGCTGACTGAAGTTCTTGGCCTTCACAGACTCCAAAATTATTTGAATAAATTGTATATAATTCTGTATAATAATCTGGCTTTCTCTCTCTTCTTTCTCTGTATACATACATATATATAATGGAGATTTATTTATTTACATATAAATATATAGTTATATAAAATTTTAAGAATTGTTATTTTATTTTATTTAAATTTGGGGGGAGGAACAGGTGGTTTTGGGTTACTTGGATAAGTTCTTTAGAGGTGGTTTTTGAGATTTTGGTGCACTCATCACCCAAGCAGTATATACCATACCCAATGTGTAGTCTTTTATTCTTCATCCCCCTCCCATCCTTACCTCTGAGTCCCCAGAGTCCATTATATCATTCTTATTCCTTTGTATCCTCACAGCTTAACTCCCACTTATAAGTGAGAACATGCAACATTTTCCATTCCTGAGTTACTTCAGGTAAAATAATGGTCTGCAACTCTACCCAGGTTGCTGTGAATGCCATTATTTCATTTCTTTTTATGGCTGAGTAGTGTTCCATGTTGTATATATACTACCTTTTCTTTATCCAGTTGTTGGTTGATGGGAATTTAGGCTGGTTCTGTATTTTTGCAATTGCAAATTGTGCTGTTATAAACGTGTATGCAAGTGTCTTTTTTCATAGTTATATAAAAATTAACAGGTAAATATATAAAGATATAGGTATAAATATATCTCCCATTGTTTCTGTTTCTCTGGAAAACCCAGACTAAAATATTCTTTTCCTTTTTAATATCTGTATCTTCAAAGTCACACTCATACAAATTTTTCAAGAACTAGCCATAGTTAAGGGAGGTTGACCAGAGCATCTGAATGAGTCAGAATCTTATTCTCTTAGTCCAAATGTATGCAGGGAGGACACACGGGCCAATAAGAAGGCAGTAAGATAAGACTCCAGGAACAGTTAGAGGAATATAAAGAAGAAAGTTTATTTCCAAAGAAGAAAATTTTATAATTTACAAGGAAAAGAGGAAGAATCTAGAGATAAATAAGAACCACCATGAGAAAAACAGTAGAGAGAAAATCGTTCTTACAGAAGAAAGAGGACAAAAAATACTTGCAGTCTGATCAATATATGCAGCTTTGTCAAAAACCTGCAGGAATAATGGAATAAGGGAGAAAAGATGCAGAAGAATTAATTTAGGAAGAGGTCAAAGTCAAGGAGAGCAGCAGGCCTATTGTAGGTGGAAATCCAAGTCCAAAATAGTGTGAAGCACCTGGGTCTACGAGATGGCCAGAAGCACAAGGAGAGACAAAGAGAGAAGAGGGCTCAGAGAAATACTTGACAGATAAGGAAAATGACCTGAACTTGGGACAAGCATAATTCAAAATGGGAAACGCAACACAAATGGCAAAGGAGCTCAAGGGGCACAATATGTTAGCTATGGGGCTAGGAGAGAAGAAAATACTGCTGTAATTCTTGTGAGAGAAACAAGGTGGGATATGAAGAGGGGAATATACTCCTCCCAAAGTACTGCACTGGAGGCTCTTCACTTTGGTAATCATGGCTTGGCCCCAGTTCTAATAGTAACAGAAAGCAATTTATCCTGGCTTAAGAAAGGGAAAAAGACTCTATGAGGAAGATGTTGGGTAACATACTGAGCTCAAGGATAGCCAGACTGTGGAAGCATTTGAAACAGTAAATAAATAGTTACAAAAAGTTAAAAATAAAAACCAGTCATGCCTTCTCTCTATTTCTGCTTCTCTCTGGATGTTCTCTTTGTTTTCCTAGCACAGAAGGTGGTTGGGAGATGCCTGCCCCAGAGCTTCCTGAGTGGACATCAGTTCATTTCAAGGCACCCACACTGGCTGACTCACGGGGAGAGAATATGAATGGACATCTAGCAAAGGTGCTTTGGCAAAAGGGGAGAGTCACACAGTATAAGCTGATCTGCGAAGACCCCTTCCTACAGGTGGGCTGATTCTCAGTGAAATTAAGTTGTTATGAGCTAAGTATTACCATAAAAGCCATTACTGCTTTGGACAAATGAAAATGTCAAAATGAGAGGAGGAAAACATAGAAAATATTTTAAAATCATACATAAACGATATCACATACACAAAACCAGAAGAGACACTGGTAATTAAAATGCAGAAAGAAAAGCAAGCATGTAAAACAAAATTGTGTGATGAAAATAAAATCTAACTGATAGTAAAGCTCAATTATTTCTCCAGCTTCTGCTGTCTAGTTAACCATGGATCTTCATCTATAAAATGATTCTAATTGGCAAACTGAAAGCTGTAATTACACAACAAGAAAAAGAGACTGAGTACTTTCTAACGCCAATTCTTATTCTGTTTGTGATTCTATCTGTAAGACTGGTATCTCCTTAAGACTGGTTACACTAAACACTAACAAAAATTATAAAATAAATTTTAAAAATTGATGCAATACTGAGAGATAAAATCTGAGCCATTTACAGAAGGCTGAGAACTATGCAAAGAATTTTTAAATACTATACTTTTAAAATTAAAATTGATGAATTTCTTAATAAGTGGATTTTTTTAGAAGACTTTTTCAAAGGAATTAGGACAAACCAAAAGCAATGTGGAGTGTCTTACCAAACCATTTGCTGCCTAAGTCATTCTATGTGTATTCAACAGAGGAATACACACTTGCCAAAGGACATGATTTTGGGTAAAAGGAAACAGACAAAGGACTTGGCAGTCATTGGGCAAGGTCATGGGAATAAATGGGAGGGGGATGCAAAGAAGATTTAAAGAGGTACCCCCAAAGTATTTTATATTCTAATGTTTCATCATTTTCCAGTAAGAACATAAAACAATTTATAAAATTTGTGAACCAAAGGAAGATAAAATAGGTTACAGTGCATAACCACCAAGGCAGGAAGAATATAAACTAGATCCAAGGAGGAGGTTAATTACAAAACAGGAGTATGGTGAACAGTTTTTATTATGCATTTTCTATAAATGAGGCACAAATTTATCTCTATGATTTTTAGCCATCAACAAAAACAGAAAAACCTGATGAATTTTATAACTCACAGTGTTTACAGGATACAAACAGTACAATTTACTTGAAGAAGCTCAACCATTCTTAGTAGTGTATAATTGCCTTTTATGAGAATTTAGCAGTGCAATATAAAACTGCTAATAAACTCCTACAATGAGGTATTATATCATCTTACACCAATCAGGATGGCTATTATTAAAAAGGTAAAAAAAATAATAAATGTTGGAGAGAATGTAGAGAAAACGGAGCTCTTACACACTGTTGATGGGAACAGCAATTAGTATAGCCATTATGGAAAGCAATACGAAGACTTCTCAAAAAACTAAAAATAGAACTATTATATAATCTAGTAATAGTATTACTAGGTATCTACCCAAAGGAAAAGAAACCATTATATAAAAAAGACACTTAGACTCATATGTTTATTGCAGCACTATCCACAACAGCAAATATATGGAATCAACCCAAGTGTCCATTAACAAAGGATTGGATAAAGAAAATGTGATATATATACACTATGGAACAGGATTCAGCCATTAAAAAGAATAAAATTATGTCTTTTGCAACAACATGGATAGAACTGGAGGCCATCACCTTAACTGAAACAATTCAAATACAGAAAGACAAATACTGCATGTTCTCACAAGCAGGAACTAAATAACGTATACACATAGAAGCTGATACGGTTTGGCTGTGTCCCCACCCAAATCTCATCCTGAGCTGTAGCTCCCATAATTCTCACTTGTCATAGGAGGGACCCAGTGGAAGGTAATTGAATCGTGGGGGCAGGTCTTTCCCATGCTGTTCTCATGATAGGGAATAAATTTTATGAGATCTGATGGTTTTATAAAGGGGAGTTCCTTTGCACATGCTCTCTTGCCTGCTGCCATGTAAGATGTGACTTTGCTACTACTTTACCTTCCACCATGATTGTGAGGCCTCCCCAGCCACATGGAACTGTGAGTAAATTAAACCTCTTCCCTTTATAAAGTACCCAGTCTCAGGTATGTCTTTATTTACAGTGTGAGAACAGACTAATACAGTAAATTGGTACCAGGTAGTGGGGTGCTGCTGTAAACATACTAAAAAACGTGGAAGTGACTTTGGAACTGAGTAACAGGTGAAGGCTGGAACATTTTGGAGGACTGAGAAGAGGACAGGAAGGTGTGGGAAAGTTTCAAACTTCCTAAAGACTTTTTGAATGGCTTTGAACAAAATGCTGATAGAGATATGGACAATAAAGTACAGGCTGATCTCAGATGGAGGTGAGGAACTTGTTGGGAACTGGAGCAAAGGTGATTCTTGTTATGCTTTAGCAAAGAGACTGGTAGCATTTTGCCCCTGCCCCAGAGATCTGTGGAACTTTGAATTTGAGAGAGATGACTTGGAGTTTCTGGTGGAAGAAATTTATAAACAGTAAAGCATTCAAGAGGTGACAGAGCATAAAAGTTTGGAAAATTTGCAGCCTGACAATGCAGTAGAAAAGAAAACCCCATTTTCTGGGGAGAAATTCAAGCCAGCTGCAGACATTTGCATAAGTAACAAGGAGCCAAATGTTAATCACCAAAACAATAGGGAATATGGTCTCCAGGGTTTATCAGAGACCTTCATGGTAGCCCCTCCCATCACAGGCCTGGAAACATAAGCAGGAAAAATGGTTTTCTGGGCTGGGCGCAGGGGCCCCCTGTTCTATGCAGCCTCCAAACATGGTGCCCTGCATCCTACCTGTTTCAGCTCCATCTGTGGCTAAAAGGGGCCAACATACAGCTGAGTCCATTGCTTCAGAGTGTGCAAGCCCCAAGGCTTAGTGGCTTAAATGTGTTGCTGGTCCTGTGGGTGCACAAAAGTCAAGAATTGAGGTTTGGAAACTTATGCCTAGATTTCAGAGAACTAATGGAAACACTTGGATGTCCAGACAGAAGTTTTCTGCAGGGGCAGCGTTCTCATGGAGAACCTCTGATAGGGCAGTGGGAAAGGGAAATGTGCTGGAGTCTCCAGAGTCCCCACTGGGGCACTACCTAGTGGAGCTGTGGGAAGACAGCCACCATCCTCCAGACCCAAGAATGGCAGATCCACTGACAGCTTACACTGTGAGCCTGGAAAAGCCACAGACAGTCAACACCAGCCCATGAAAGCAGCCAGGAGGGGAGCTATAACCTGCAAGCCACAGGAGCAGAGCTGCCCAAGGTTGTAGGAGCCCACCTCTTGCATCAGCATGACCTGAATATGATACATGGAGTCAAAGGAAATCATTTTGGAACTTTAAGGTTTAATGACTGTCTATTGGGTTTAATACTTGCATGGGGCCTGTAGCCCCTTTGTTTTGGCCAATGTCTCCCATTTGTAAGGGATCTATTTACCCAATGCCAATATCTCCATTGTATCTGGAAAGTAACTAACTTGCTTTTTGATTTTACGGGCTCATAGGCAAAAGAGATTTGCCTTGTCCCAGATGAGACTTTGCACTGTGGACTTTTGAGTTAATGCTTAAATGAGTTGATTTTGGGGGACTGTTGGGAAGCCATGACTGGTTTTCAAACATGAGGACATGAGATTTGGGAGGGGCCGGAGCAGAATGATATGGTTTGGCTACATCCCCACTCAGATTTCATCTTGAATTATAGCTCCCGTAATTACCACGTGTCATGGTAGGGACCAGGTGGGAGGTAACTGAATCATGGGGATGGGTCCTTCCCATGTGGTTCTCATGAGTGAATAAGTCTCATGAGATTGGATGGTTTTATAAAGGGGAGTTCCCCTGCACACACTCTCTTGCCTACCACAATGTAAGACATGACTTGGTTCCTCCTTCACCCTCCACTATGATTGTGACGCCTCCCTAGCCATGTGGAACAATGAGTCAATTAAATTTTTTCCTTTATAAATTACCCAGGCTTGGGTATGTCTTTCTTAGCACTGTGAGAACAGACTAATACAGTAAAAAGAGTGTGAAATGATTGACAATGAAGATTCAGAGCAGGAGAGGTGAGAGGAGGGTGGATGATAGGAGGTTGTGTGGTGGGTACAATGTGTGTAGCTCCAGTGATGGATGCACTGAAGGCCCTGACTTCTACAGTGCAATATACTAATGTAGCAAAGTTGCACATGGAGCCCATGAATACATACCAAAAAATAGTTGTAAATTGCAAAGTAGCCATTAAAATATCTCTAATCACTGTAAAAATAAACAAAATAGTGCAACACAGCACTAGTAATAAACTTCTACCTTTTGCGTAAAATTTGAAATAATGTGGTTCACAACATATTTTTCTTAATAAAAAATGCATAATCTCATAATTGTTGTGCCAAGAAAATTATAAACTATGTTTATGTTATTGCCTTCCAGATTGGCTAGTGCCAATTTCAGTTGCAAGCAGAACTATTCATTATCCTTTATTATATTGAATTTTGAGTTATGAGTAAATTGAAACATGCTTTGGAAATGTGGAACGTATGACTGTCCTCTGTCCTCTACTAAACCTGCTATTTACTAAGACAAGACAGGAATTTTTATCTAGAGTCTGCTAATAAGGACACTGGGTAAAGAAATGGACACTATGCTCAATAGCATCCTTTTCAGCACATGTGACAGTGTAGACTTCTTCTTAATGGATCTGATAGATGAGCTGATGCCATCACTCTAAAGTTTAGTTCTAAAAGGGAGTCAATGCAAAAGAATCCAGGATGATAGCACTTTGCCCCTGTGACTGAATTCAGGGATAGATATAAGATTACCTAGAGGAGTGTATGGACTACAATTTTTTCAGGCTATCCATGATAATTAGCCCAGATTTTCACTGATGTCACAAAGCTCTATGTAAAAGTCATTGGAATCTATATTTTTCCAGATGCTTTTGGTGACAAGTCACTGAAACTCAGCTCCAACCAATTTAAGCTCATGGAGGATTTATCAGTTCATTTAAATTACAGGAAGGGTAGAGCTGTCTCAGGTACTTACAGAATCAGGAGCTAGCATACCTTCAAGGTATGCTCTTTCTTCATCTCTTTTATCTCTGTACATCTTCCCAAATTTATTTTATTCTCTCTTATTTCTTTCTTTTTCTAAATAATGAGGATCTGAATTTATATATCAGCTGTTCCATCTCCAAAGAAGAAGGAAGTTCTTGTCCTCAATAGTCATAAATATCCTAGAGGAGGATTCAACTATCCAGGCTTGGGTCAAGTTTCCAACTCCCAACCAATTACTAGAGCCAGAATTACAATTAGTGGATACATTTTAGAACATCCACAGGATTAAATACCATGTGGCCACTTGTATTTTTGAGCAATATCTAGTGGCATGGGAATTGGTCATCATAAAGATTAAGTGCAAAAAAGCAAGTTTCAAAGTAGGTGCATACTGTATGATCCCCATATGTGGAAATTTCTTAATGAATAACGTGTATGTACATTTTATGTGCACTTAAACCAGAAAAGTACCACAACTTATCTCTGACTGATGGTCAGCAGTTTTATACTTTCTTCACCACACTTATTTTTTCCAAATTCTGTGCAACAAACATGTACTGCCATTATGATGATCTATATATAAGGAAAAATTGTTGTTATTTTAAATAAAATAATTTAAATTCACACTACCACAGAGACAAATGATTATTTTAGCTCCTAAAATTCTTCTTTGCTAAGCACAAATTCAGAAAATTCCCAATAAAGTTCATGTCAATTCCTAATTTATGTAGATACTTTAACACAGTACTTTCACATAGATACTTTAACATAGACAGTCACTTTAACGCTGTGATCATCTAACTAAATGAAGTAACTTCCTATGAAGACTATTGCCTATTTACTCAACATGTATTTTTCAAACATCTAATATGTGCCAGGCTCTAAACCAAGTCATAAAGATGCAATAATGAACAATTCGAACACATTCCCAGCCTCATGAAATTTATTTTCCAATATAACAGACAAAAGGAAGAAAATTGAAAATCAAATGGACAAATTTAATAAATTCTGCGATGGGGGAAAAGTCTATCATAAGATATAACAGGGTAATCTATTTTGATGATTAGTGAAGACCTCTTTTAGAAGATGACATTTAAGCTTGAGAGAAAAGACAAAAGGTGGGGAACAAGGTGTATGACAGCTTGGAAGCAGGATAGTGTTTTTTAATATTTGTGGAACTGAAAGAAGACTAAAGCCGAGTGAGACAAAGGAGTGTGGGATGGGATGAGACTGGAAGGAGACAACTTGTATAACCAGGTAAAATTTGAGTACAGCTACCAAAACAACAACTTTGCTTTTGTCATAGCTGATCTGTGGCCCTTCTCCAAAGCAGGGCCAACCACTCATTGAAGCCACTTCTTACTCTAACAACGAAACCACTTTCTACCTGTAAATAAAATTCTTGTCCAAAAAAGCATTGCTTTTGGATCTGGAGGGAGAGTCCTCCTAGCTGGGCAGAAAGCAGAAGCCTAGACTAGGGTAAAAAAAAGAGTCAGAGGAAGAAGCAACCAGAAAAGCCAGCAAAAATTAAAGAAAAGAGAAGAAACCAAAACAGTTAAATAATAAAGCTATTTTAAATATTGAGTATACAAGAACTGACAGATAACATTTTGAGGCTAAATGGTGTGCACAATCGTTTAACCATAATTTCTCTCATAAAATGCTTTCTTTCATTGTTAATTTAATATCCTTATATGTGTTCTATTATTAGGAAAGAGGCATAAATATTAAATATGTAATAAACAATCTTTAGATATTTTACTGTTTGATGTTACAGAACAAATTTAAAGCATATGATATGTAAATGTCTTTTAATTCTTTAACAATCTACACTGATCAAAGGTAAAGATAAAAAAGAAAGGAATGAGGAAACAAATTTCTCCACAACTCCCCACCTGCACCAACCACAAACCCTCTGAGGGGCCTGAGAGAAGAACACAGCTCTCTCTATCCAATATCAGACAATGTATACAAAATTCTGAAATAGAAACTCCTTGACTTGTGTTATATTAAAATTTTCCTAAGCTGCGCAAACTGTTCTAGGCTTTTTTTTTTTTTTTACAAAAGAGAGATGAAATAATCAAGTTAATAAATTATATAAAACGAGCTCATCTATTTATTTGAGATCAAAAATGCTAATTAGGTGAAAAACACTGGAAGACAATGAAATTGATCTTTTATGGGGCTGCCAGAAAAATTAGCATAATCTCTTAAGTCCCAGGCCAAAGAGAATTCTGAATTGGTTGGAAAGGAAATGCAACACCGATCTAAGCCTTCAGCAGAACATTTTATTGCTCCTTTATGAAATATATGATACTCCCATTTGCAATGAAATTGGCTTGTGGAATCCTCCCAAAAGTAGAAGGAAGAGTAGAGCTAAGAAATTGTCTAATGACTGTGCAGCATTCACTCCCACTAAACTGCAAACTCTTAAATGGAATAATGAATTATTATTAAGGAATAATATTAAAAATACTGCAGAGGCTTCATATTAATTATAAGAGATCCAAATAGATCAAATAGCAGAGAACTTTCAAATCTGCCTTGTTCCTTGCTCTCTGCCAAGGCTCTATGAGGCTTTTATATAACGTTCTTCCTGTTGCCCTAAATGATTGCTTTAAAGACTACTTTTGATATCACCTGCATGATGCAAATCACTTATGCTGAACCTGTTGGTGGCTTTGTGAATCATAGAAAAATGTCAGTATGTGACATGATTTGTAAATAAGATAGAATCTGAACTCACCTTTTTCCCTTTTCTATTATATGGATTTCCATAATGTGAGGAGAGATAGAATAGGTAGAAGAATTGGAGGTGGGGGTTGAGATACTATAATATGCTGGCTTGGAGGTGGGCATTATCCACTGGCCTCTGCAAAGGAAAAAATCAGGCCAATTAAATCACTAAGAATCATCTGCTTTATTTATCACAGGACCGTAAATGGCCACAGCTATGTAAGGCAAAATAGGGACTACTGGCTAAAAGAATTTGTGTTTCTATATCCTCATTTTTATTCCAGCACCAAAGGCAAGGTTCTGCAGAAGGAAACTCAATAAATGTATATTGAATTAATTTGTTGAATGAAATTGACAACCAGTTGCAGAATTCAGATCAGATATATCAGTTGCCTCAGATGAATGACTTGGGGCCCTTGGCATATGGATAATTACTTCTACTCTCCACTTTTCAACACTGACATATCTCAGATGGAGTCATCCATGTGAGCCTGGACTTGATCCTGGTAATGAAGGTAACTTTGAGGAGGGAAGAAAGACATAGAAAATCTGGACCAGCCCTATGTCTTCAACTTCACAATAATCTGAGAATGCTTATAACCATAAAGGTTTAAATATTTCTTCATAGGCCCTTAGGGGAGTATTATTTTATAGTACTTTATATTGCTAAAAATCCCAACTTGGAAAACCAGTATATGCGGTGCTGAAATACCACTGTATTCCTTGAAATAACAGAATTCTGCCATGCATTGAAAATAGGATTACACATTTTAATGACAGCTTCACACATTATTTACACAGTCAAACAGATCATCACTGCGCCAGTGAACACCTACCTTTAGATAAGTTTTATGTTTGCTGGTCAAACGTTTCACTGCAAGCATATACAAAGAAAAACACCATGGGATTAACCACATTTGTGCAATTATACAAGTTTGTTTGTTTGTTTTTTAGTTTTTCATTTTTATCAGTACATGGTAGGTGTATATTTTTATTGGTGACATAAGATATTTTGATACAGGAATGCAATGCGTAATAATCACATCAGGGTAAACAGGATATCCCATCACCTCAAGTAATTATTCTTTGTGTTACAAACAGTCTAATTATTCACTTTTAATTATTTTGAAATGAGCAATTAAATTTTTTTTTACTATAGTCACCCTGTTGTGCTAGCAAATAATAGGTCTTATTTATTCTTTCTAACTATTTTTTGTACCCATTAACCATGCCCTTTCCCCACCCCCAACACACACACCGCCACTACCGTTCCCAGCCTCTGGTAACCATTCCTCTGCTCTCTTTCTTCGTGACTCCGGTTGTTTTAATTTCTAGTTCCCACAAATAAGTGAGAGCATGCAAAGTTTGTCTTTCTTTGCCTATTTCTTTGCCTGGCTAATTTCACTTAATATAATGACCTCCAGTTCCACCCATGTTGTTGCAAATGACTGAATCTCATTCTTTTTTATGGTGGAATAGTAAGCTATTACGCATATGTACCAAATTTGCTTATCCATTCACCTGTTGATGGACACTGTATTAGTCCCTTCTCACATTGCCATAAGGAAATACCTGAGACTGGGTAATTTATAAAGAAAAGAGGTTTAATTGACTCAAAGTTCCACATGGCTGGAGAGGTCTCAGGAAACTTACAATCATGGTGGAAGGCAGCTCTTCACAAGGCAGCCTGAGAGAGAATGAGTGTCAGCAGGGGAAATGTCAAATGCTTATAAAACTATCAGATCTCGTGAGAACTCACTCACTATCACAAGAACAGCATAGGTGAAACTAGCTCTATGATTCAATTACCTTCCACCAGGTCCCTCCCATGACACATGGGGATTATGAAGATTACAATTCAAGATGAGATTTGGGTGGAGACACAGCCAAACCGTATCATTCTGCCCCTGCCTGGGTACCTTTGCCTGGTACCCGGTTCCAAAGTCACTTCCACGTTTTTTAGTATCTTTATAGCAGCACCTCACTCCCTTGGTACCAATTTACTGTATTAGTCTGTTCTCGCATTGCTATAAGGAAATAATTGAGATTGGGTAATTTATAAAGAAAAGAGATTTAATGGACTCACAGTTCCTCCTGGCTGGAGAGGCCTCAGAAAACTTACAATCATGGTGGAAGGCATCTTTTCACAAGGCAGCAGGAGAGAGAATGTGTGTCAGCAGGGGAAATGGCAGATGCTTGTAAAACCATTAGATCTCATGAGAACTCACTACCATGAGAACAGCATGGGGGAACCACTCTCATAATTCAATTACCTCCCACCAAGACCCCCCATGACATGTGGGGGTCATGGAGATTACAATTCAAGATGGGACTTGGGTAGGGACACAGTCAAACCATATCAGACACTTAACGTTGCTTCCAAATCTTGGCTATTTTGAATAGTGCTGCAGTAAACATGGGAGTGCAGATATCTCTTTGATATGCTGATTTTCTTTCGAGTAGATACCTAGCAGTGGGATTGTTGGATCATATGATAGCTCCATTCTTAGTTTTTGAAGAACCTAGAAACTGTTCCCCATAGAGGTTGTACTAATTTACATTCCTATCAACAGTATACAAGCATTCCCTTTTCTTCACATCCTCACCACCATTTGTTACTGCCTGACTTTTGGGTATAAGCCATTTTAACTGGGGTGAGAGGATATCTCATCGTAGTTTTGATTTGCGTTTCTCTGATGATCAGTGATGTTGAGCACCTTTTAATATACCTGTTTGCCATTTGTATGTCTTCTTTTGAGAAATGTCTATTCAAACCCTTTGCCCATTTTTTAATCAGATTATTGGATTTTTTTCCTCTAGAGTTATTTGAGCTCCTTATATATTTCGGTTATTAATCTCTTGTCAAATGGGTAGTTTGAAAATATTTTCTCCTATTCTGTAGGTTTTCTCTTCATTTTGCTGATTGTATCCTTTGCCATGCAGAAGTTTTTAAATTGATGTCATCCAATTTGTCCATTTTTGCTTTGACTGCCTGTGCTTCTGGGGTATTACTCAAGAAATCATTGCCCAGTTAAATGTCCTGGAGAGTTTCCCCAGTGTTTTCTTGAAGTAGTTTCATAGTATTTGGTCTTAGATTTAAGTCTTTAATCCATTTTGATTTGATTTTTACACATGGGGAGACATTGAGGCCTAGTTTTTTTTCTCCTGCAAATGGATATCCAGTTTTATTAGCATCATTTATTGAAGAGACCGTCCTTTCCCACAATGTATGTTCCTGGTACTTTTGTCAAAAATGACTTTACTGTAGAGGTATGAATTTATTTCTAGGTTCTCTATTCTGTTACATTGTTCTATGTGTCTAAATAGAACCACGTACTGTTTATGCTAGTACCATGCCATTTTTGTTACTATAGCTCTGTAGTATGATTTGCAGTCAGGTAATGTGATTCCTCCACATGGGAATATCCCAAATCCATATAAAAGAATTATCTTAATCATGTATTGTTAAGTCCAAATTCCTAATATTTTGCTGAGAATTTTTCTATCAATATCCATCTGGGATATTAACTTGTCTTTGGCTGATTTTGCTATCAGAGTAATACTAGCCTCATAGAATGACTTTGGAGGTATTCTGTCTTCCTCTATTTTTTTAGAACAGTTTGAGCATGATTGACAGTAGCTCTTCTTTAAGTATTTGGTAGAATTTAGCAGTGAAGCCACTGGGTCCTGGGTTTTTCTTTACCGGAAGACTTTTTATTATGGCTTTGAAATCATCACTTGCTATTTGTCTGTTCAGGTTTTTGATTTCTTCACGGTTTAATCTTAATCAGTTTTATGTGTCTAGGAATCCATTTTATCCATTTCTTCAAAGTTTTACAACTTATTGTCATATAGTTACTCATAGTAGTCACTAGTGATCTTTTGAATTTCTGAGGTGTCAGTTGTAATGTCTCCTTTTCCTTCTCTGATTTTATTCATTTGGGCCTCCTCTCTTTTCCTCTTAGTGTGGTTAAAGGTTTTTCAATTTTATTTATCTTTTCAAAAAAATAACGTTTTGTTTTGTTGATCTTTTGTTTTTGTTTGTTTCAATTTTATTTATTTTTGCTCTGATTTTTATTTCTGTTCTTCCACAAATTTTGGGTTTGCTTTGCTCTTGCTTTTTGAGTTCTTTAGCGTGTATCATTAAGTTGTTTACTTGAATTTTTTCTACTTTTTTGATGTAGGTGCTTATTTCTATAAATTTTCATCTTCATACTGCTTTACTGTATCCCATAGCTTTTGATATATTGTGTTTCCATTTTCATTTATTTCAAGAAATATTTATATTTCTTTCTTAATTTCTTCACTGACCATTGGTCATTCAGGAACATATTGTTTAATTTCCACATGTTTTTACAGTTTCCAAAATTCTTCTTGTTACTGATTTCTAGTTTCATTCCACTGTGGTCAGAAAAGATGCTTGATATTACTTCAATTTTTTTTTAATGTTTTAAGACTTGGTTTGTGACCTAACATATGACATATCCATAACAATGGGCCATGTGCTGAGAAAAAAAATGTGTATTCTAGAGCCATTGAGTGAAATCTTCTGCAAATATTTTTAGGTTCAATTGGTCTATAGTGCAAATTAAATTGATGTTTCTTTGATGATTTTCTGTCTGGAAGATCTGTCCAATGTTGAAAGTGAGGTGTTGAAATCTCCAGCTATTATTGTATTAGGGTCTAGCTTTCTTTTTAGCTCTAAAAATATTTCCTTTATATATCTTGGTGCTCCAGTGTTGGGTGCATATATATATAGATATATATTTATTTATAATTGCCATATCCTCTTCCTGAATTTATTTCTTTATCATTATATGGTAACCTGCTTTGTCTCTCTTTTTATAGTTTTGTCTTAAAATCTATTTTGTCTGATATAAGTTTAGGTATTCCTGCTCTTTTCCAGTTTCCATTTGTATGGAATTTCTTTTTCCATTCCTTAATGTTCAGTCTATGAATATATCTAGAGGCAAAGTATGTTTCTTCTAGGCAATAAATCATCGGGTCTTCTTTTTTTATCAACTCAGACATTTTGATTTTATTCTTGGAGAATTTAGTCCATTTACACTCAATGTTATTATTGATAAGTAGGAACTTACTCCTGCCATTTTGTTATGTGTTTCCTGGTTGTTTTGTTATCTTCTTTTCCTCCTTTCCTGTCTTCCTTTTAAGGGAGGTGATTTTCGCTGGTGGTATAATTTAATCACTTGGTTTTTATTTTTTAGAAATCTTACATTTTGTGCGATTTGAGTTTACCATAAGGCTTGTAAATACTATCTTATAACCCATTATTTTAAGTGGATAACAAGTTAATATCGTTTGCATAAACAGATAAACAAACATTTAAAAAACTGACAAAAACTCTACACCTTAACCCTCTACTTTTTAACTATTTCTTTTTTCCATTTTTATCTGATTGTACTGTTTATATCTTGAAAAGCTGTCGTACTTATTCTTTTAGTGTTCCTACTTAGGATAAGAGTAGTTTACATACCACAATTACAGTGTTATAATAGTTCATGTTTTTCTGTGTACTTTACACTGAGTTTTGTGCCTTCAAATGATTTCTTATTGCTCAATAATGTCTTTTTCTTCAGATTTTAGAACTCTTGTTAGTATTTCTTGTAGAACGGGTGTAGTATTAATGAAATTCCTCAGCTTTTGTTTGTCTTGGAAAGTCTTTATTTCTCCTTCATGCTTAAAGAATATTTTCACTAGGTATGCTATTCTAAGATAAAAGTTATTTTTTCTTGAGCACTTTAAATATATCATGACACTCTCTGCTGACCTGTAAGGTTTCCACAAAAAAGGCAGCTGCCAGACATAATTGGAACTCTATTGCATGTTATTTGCTTCTTTTCTCTTGCTGCTTTTAAGATCCTTTATCTTTGATCTTTAGGAGCTTGATTATTATATGCCTTAACCTTTGGGAGTTTGATTATTAAACGCCTTGAGGTAGTCTTTGGGTTAAACTTGCTTAGTGTTCTATAACCTTCTTGTCCTTAGATATTGCTATCTTCCTCTTGGTTTGGGAAGTTTTCTGATATTTTCCATTTGAATAAACTTTCTACCCCTATCTCTTACTCTATCTCTCCTTTAAGAGCAATAACTGTTAGATTTGCCCTTTGAGACTATTTTCCAAATCTTGTAGGTGTGATTTATTGTTTTTTATTATTTTCTGTCTTTTTTGACTGTGTATTTTTAACTAGGCTCTTTTCAAGCTTACTAATTATTTCTTCTAATGATCAATTCTGCTATTAGGAGAATGTGATGGATTCTTCATATGCTGATTGAATTTCTGAGCTCCAGAATTTCTGCTCGATTATTTTTAATTATTTCAATCTCTTTGTTAAATTTATTTGATGGGATTCTGAATCTCTTCTCTGTGTTATCTTGAATTTTATCGCGTTTCCTCTAGAGAGCTATTTTGAATTATCTCTCTGAAAGGTCACATATCTGTATTTCTCCAGGATTGGTTCCTAGTGCCTTATTTAGTTCATCTGTTGAGGTCATGTTTTCCTGGATGGTCTTGATGCCTCTGGATGTTCATTGGTGTCTGGGCATCAAAAAGTTAGGTATTTATTGTAGTCTTTGCAATCTGGGCTCATTTCTATCTATCCTTCTTGGGAAGGCTTTCCAGGTTTTCAAAAGAACTTTGGTATTGTGATCTAAGCCATAGCTACATTAGGGGGCACTTCAAGGACAACAATGCTGTGGTTTTTGCAGACTCATAGAGATGTCACCTTGCTGGTCTTGGATAAGATTTCTCTGGATTACCAAGCAAAGACTTCTGTTCCCTTTGCTTATATTCCCCCAAACAAATAATCCCTCTCTCTCTCTCTCTCTCTCTCTCTCTCTCTCTCTCTGTTCTGTGCTGCCTGGAGCTGTGGAGCTGTGGGTGGTATGACGGAAGCTCTCCTGTGGCCACCATCACTGAGACTATGCTGGGTCAGATCTGAAGCCCGCACTGTACTAGGTCTCACCCAAGGCCTGCTGTGACCACTCCCTGGCTACTGCTTATGTTCACTCAAGGACCTGGGGCTCTACAATCAGCAGGTGGTGAAGCCAGCTAGACTAGTGTCCTTTATTTCAGGGTGACAAGTTCTCTCTGGTACCAAGTGGGTCCAGAGGTGTTGTTTGGGAGCCTGGGACTGAAGTCAAAAATCTTAGAAGTTTACCTGGTGTCCTATTCTACTATGACTGAACTGGCACTCAAATCACAAGACATTGTGTTTCCCACGCTCTTTCCATTTTCTATAAGCAGAGGAGCCTCACCCCATGGCCACCATTACCACAGGCTCATGAGGAGTACTGCCAGTCAAAGCCAATGCTCACTTAAGGTCCAAGGGTTCTTCTGTCAGGTTATGGTGAATGCTGCCTGGCCTCAGACTCACCCTTAGGGCAGTCAGTGGGCTCCCCTCCTGCTCAGGGTAGGTCCAGAAATGCCACACATAAGTCAACTTCTGAAATCAGGAACCTTAAGAGCACCTACCCCAAGTGCTCTACCTGCTTATGGCTGAGCTGATTCCTGACTTTTGTTTCTTATGAAGGTGTTTTTTTTGTGTAGATAGTTTTTTAAATTTGGTGTTCCTACAGAGAGACAATTGATGGAGTCTTCTATTCACCATCTTTCTCCACCAAAGAGAGCCAATTGCTCAAGTTTGATGATTTCTGGAAGATGCTAATATGCCCATGTCACAAATTATGAAGTTACAGAGATTTGGTCTGTATCAAGCCTCTGAATGACTTATTTTATTCTTAGATACACCCATTGACACTGGGTTCAAAGGGTATGTTTGTTTTGCTTGTATTTTCTTTCTTTTCTTTTAAAGTCCTTCACTGAGCATTAAAGTTAAAAATTCCTTAAAATGATTGCATGAAGCCAGAAACTGGGACGCTGGAAACTTATTTTGTTGGGGGCAGAGACTCTTTGTGGAATAAACATTCAACCATCCCCAGATGTTGGAAATGTAGCATGTAGAAATATAGATTAAGCCTTGCTCCTGAGAGAACTGTCTTTACTAATGCCCAGGGTCCACTATTGCCTGAGAGATGGTAACTGTCACTTGAATTTACTTAAAAGAGAAACTGAATTTTTAAGGTCTGTGAGGTAGATCCTAAACTATGACAATCCTCCTCAAAAGCATTTTCTATGTGTTCCAGATTGATTTTCTTTTGTCATGATTTGGATCCCTGGATTTGACCAAAGACAATTAGAAGATGCTTCTCTGAACTCTGTGGCATTCTTCCGCCATTTGGGATCAGGTTAAACTAGAGAAACTTAAAGGGTTAACCAACTGCTATAGACTGAAGTTTTGTGTTCTCTGCCTGTCCCTGCCTTTCTTGAAAAAGTACACACTTTGAAACCTAACCTTAATGTCATAGTATTTGGAGGTGGGACCTTTGGGAGTTGATTGGGTCATGAAGGTGGAGCACTCATGAATGGGATAAATACCCTTATAAAAGAGATTCCAGAGAGCAGCCTCATTCTTTCCACCATGTGAGGACACAGCTGGATGGTGCCGTCTATGAACCAGGAAGCAGGCCCTCACCAGACACCAAATCTGTTCACAGCTTGATCTTGGACTTCCAAGTCTCCAGAACTATGAGAAATAAAATTATGTTGTTTATAAACTACCCAGTCTATAGCTTTTTCTTATAGCAGCCAAAAATAAATTTAAAAATTAGTCCTGGCAGATGCTACAAAGCAGAATACTTTCACCTTCTTTTCCTGCTGAATGCTCACTTCATTTCCAAGTGTAAATTGGCTTACAGAGAAAAGCAATATTGACCCATGTTACCAGTATAAAAAGTGGTAGGGGAAAGAAAATGAGAAAATCTTCCCTCCAGCCTATGATCTGTGTGACATAACCAAGCCATAGAAAAAGAGTCATGAATGGCATCTTGCATGTGTTTAGTTTCTCTGTGCCTCACATTTATAGCTCATAGTGGCTTTGCCTTGTGAGATATACACTGCCAAATAATCAAGCAGAACTTAGCATCATATTTTTTAAATAGGTTTTCTACTAGCCTGCAGCTAAATGCAAATAAATGTAATAGGATGCATGTATTTATGAATGGGAAATGCCAAAGAAACTAGTGTCAAAATGATTTCCAGGGGATTCAGATTAATTTGCGTCTGCTCATCCTGTGCCTGCTACAAATTAAGAATGACTGTGTCTTCTAACAAATGGAAGAACATACCATGCTCATGGATAGGAAGAATCAATATCGTGAAAATGGCCATACTGCCCAAGGTTATTTATAGATTCAATGCCATCCCCATCAAGCTACCAATGACTTTCTTCACAGAATTGGAAAAAACTGCTTTAAAGTTCATATGGAACCAAAAAAGAGCCCGCATTGCCAAGACAATCCTAAGTCAAAAGGACAAAGCTGGAGGCGTCACGCTACCTGACTTCAAACTATACTACAAGGCTACAGTAATCAAAACAGCATGGTACTGGTACCAAAACAGAGCTATAGACCAATGGAACAGAACAGAGTCCTCAGAAATAATACCACACATCTACAGCCATCTGATCTTTGATAAACCTGAGAGAAACAAGAAATGGGGAAAGGATTCCCTATTTAATAAATGGTGCTGGGAAAATTGGCTAGCCATAAGTAGAAAGCTGAAACTGGATCCTTTCCTTACTCCTTATACGAAGATTAATTCAAGATGGATTAGAGACTTAAATGTTAGACCTAATACCATAAAAGCCCTAGAAGAAAATCTAGGTAGTACCATTCAGGACATAGGCATGGGCAAGGACTTCATGTCTAAAACACCAAAAGCAACGGCAGCAAAAGCCAAAATTGACAAATGGGATCTCATTAAACTAAAGAGCTTCTGCACAGCAAAAGAAACTACCAGCAGAGTGAACAGGCAACCTACAGAATGGGAGAAAATTTTTGCAATCTACTCGTCTGACAAAGGGCTAATATCCAGAATCTACAAAGAACTCAAACAAATATACAAGAAAAAAACAAACAACCCCATCAAAAAGTGGGCAAAGGATATGAACAGACATTTCTCAAAAGAAGACATTCATACAGCCAACAGACACATGAAAAAATGCTCATCATCACTCGCCATCAGAGAAATGCAAATCAAAACCACAATGAGATACCATCTCACACCAGTTAGAATGGCCATCATTAAAAAATCAGGAAACAACAGGTGTTAGAGAGGATGTGGAGAAATAGGAACACTTTTACACTGTTGGTGGGATTGTAAACTAGTTCAACCATTATGGAAAACAGTATGGCGATTCCTCAAGGATCTAGAACTAGATGTACCATATGACCCAGCCATCCCACTACTGGGTATATACCCAAAGGATTATAAATTATTCTACTACAAAGACACATGCACACGTATGTTTATTGCGGCACTATTCACAATAGCAAAGACTTGGAATCAACCCAAATGTCCATCTGTGACAGACTGGATTAAGAAAATGTGGCACATATACACCATGGAATACTATGCAGCCATAAAAAAGGATGAGTTTGCGTCCTTTGTAGGGACATGGATGCAGCTGGAAACCATCATTCTTAGCAAACTATCACAAGAAGAGAAAACCAAACACCGCATGTTCTCACTCATAGGTGGGAACTGAACAATGAGATCACCTGGACTCGGGAAGGGGAACATCACACACTGGGGCTTATCATGGGGAGGAGGGGAGGGGGGAGGGATTGCATTGGGGAGTTATACCTGATATAAATGATGAGTTGATGGGTGCTGACGAGTTGATGGGTGCAGCACACCAACATGGCACAAGTATACATATGTAACAAACCTGCACGTTATGCACATGTACCCTAGAACTTAAAGTATAATAAAAAAAAAAAAGAATGACTGTGTCTTATCTGCAGCTTTAAAAACCTAAAAATTATGTTACAGTATGTAGTATATCATTCTTCCAAATCATCATGAGAGATTTTTGTCACTTTTATAAGCACTACATCTAAATAATTAAATGATTATTGATTTTTAAAATTATTTTGTGTAATATATTAAGATCTCATGGCTCAGAACCTGATCAATTAGACTTCAACAACACACTGTCAATAAATTAAAAAGCACTATGGAAACAAATTATTCAAATATACTCTTGCCAAAGTGCATACTGATATTAACATACTAACATTAACTTGGTATTTAGATTGGTTTTTGTACTCTTTTCTTGAGAAAAAAATTTGCTTTTACCTCTGTACTTAAATGTATCTTTTCCCCAGAGCACACAGTTTAATTATGCATCTGCACTGTTGATGGAAAAGGCAAAGTTAGCAAGTAAATTGCTGTATAATCACATCCCAGTAATTCTTAAAATGGCAGTGGATTGAGGAAAATTAATAGCAATTTTACAAATGTAATAGAGTGTGTAGAAAATACTCTGTGAATACTCACATCCAAATGCTTTTCTTTCCCAGGCAGCATTTGAGTAGAAGAGGGGAGTATTCACTTAAATTCCACTGACTACATACTACCCCTGAATCAAACTGAGGAGTTAATGAAAATTTCAGTGAAGAGTGGAACAAAGAAGGGAACGCCATAGGGGTATGCTATTTATTTATACCTTCATTCAGGGGATATTTATGTAACACTTAATTATACCAGGGTCTATTTCATGCAGGTTCAAAAACAAACTTGTAGTAAAATCTATAACCTAGAACGG
This sequence comes from Colobus angolensis palliatus, assembly GCF_000951035.1. Classification (NCBI taxonomy): domain Eukaryota; kingdom Metazoa; phylum Chordata; class Mammalia; order Primates; family Cercopithecidae; genus Colobus; species Colobus angolensis. The sequence continues at coordinate 2,676,480 of NW_012115933.1, forward strand.
AATCTATTTCTAAGGTTAGCTTATTTTCTCAGAGGAAATTGGGTGTATTCTTAATGTGTCATGCAAAATTTTGAGGTGGAATTCCACCAGGCAAAATAACTTAGAGATTAGTATAGTGGGCATAGAGATAGACTGCCTGAGTTCAAATCATTGCTTCACCATTCACCAACTACATGACCTTGGGCAACTTACAGAAACATTCTGAGCTTTAATTTTCTCATTTGTTTGATACTAAAAGTAACTACCTCTTAAGATTCTTAAGTATGACAGCATATACTCTGAGTTTTGTTAGCTTTTATTATTCAGAATGCTTAATGGTATCTGAATGGCCTCTCAGACAATAAAGCTGATTTAGTCTCTAAAGCTATCTTATTTTGATGGTAGATATGTTGGTAGAGTCAATTCTGGCAGACTAAAATAGTGTATGTCACACACATCCTTCAGAGTCTGAGTTTAAACCCCGCTGGCAGATTGGGGAACAAAGTGGAAGCCAGACAACTTACCTCAGTAATTTTTATATGGCAATAGGAAAGGCTTTAGCTGATGCGTACATGTAGAAAATGATGAGGTGCTTTATTTTTTCAGCCCCTGAGCATTCTTCTGCACAAAATCTTTCACTGTTTAATCTCCAAAGCTTTCTGAGTTTAGAAGCGCTTAAGAGTTAACATGAATATACTGTGACAAAAAAATTGAAGCTCTATGAATTCAAAATTACATATCTTTATGTAATTTTCTACAAAGATTACATTTCATTGTCTTTACAAAATAGTTTTACATAAAAGTTCAAACTATTTCTATAAAAACTAGGTATTAGAATAAACTAAGTTGTACCCAGTATACATTACACACAATAGGGAAATTCCAGCTCTGTGTATCTGATCATTTGATTTTCAACTATCTGAAACATGGCTTGTGGTAGGTTGACCATGGTAGTATTTTTTGTCATGAAGAAGACATAAATGACTGACATAGACACAGACAATTTCCCCACACATACAAAAAATGAAGATTTGATAATTGCCTGGTTCATTTTATTCAATCAATTTTTTGAAACTCCTATTCTGTACTAAGTGCTGGGCAAAATTAAAATAACATACAGTCATTTCTGTCTTCAAAGAGTTTATAAGTCAAATAGAGAAAATGAGTATACACATAAATGCACACAGTTCTGCATATGTGGTTTATGCAAAGTACTCAGCATGAATTAAGTAGACCAGAAACACAAATAAGGAAGGAATCTTTGCTGAGATGTTCATATAAAGCTCAGGTAAGATGGTATTATTAACTGAGCTGTAAAGGATTAATAGAATTTTTTCATAGAATATCATAGGCATTCAAACAGTACTTGTTCAAATAATTATTGACGTTCTAATACATTGTAGGGTAGCCATTCTAAGTTGAGAAACCCGTGTGATTTAAAGCCTGTAGAAATCTTATTTGTCTTTCAAAATCCAAGACCAAATCAATCTCCCCTCCTAAGATTTATGTTTCCCCCAATCCTATTTATAACTGATATCTTCCATTGTTATGGTCTACTTGGAATGTCAGAAATTCCTATGCTTATTTTAACCCCATCAGTAAGCCATAGGTTTCTTAAGAGCAACATATTCATCTTATTTATCTTTATTCATAAACATTTCATTGACACCAACAATTATTTGTTTAAAGATCAAATGAACCCAGGAACAAATTGGTGAATGCTCTAAAGATAATCCAAGCTTTCCATGCTTTGTGCTGTGATGTAACTGGTTCTGGAAGTATGCAAATTGAATTGGAGTGCATTAAAACAGAAACTTAGAGAGTGGATTTGTTTATTCTCAAGTTTTCTACTGAGAGACCAAATATCTGAATCGAGTCATATAGTTTGAACTAGCTGACCCTGACTTATTTTTATCACTCTTGTCTCCATTTATATAAAGAAAAAAGAGGAATTAGGCAAAGACCAAAGAGGTTGAATCAACATCAATAATCAATTTTGAACACCCTTTTCTTCTCCTTCAGTAGAAGATTATTTTCATTTTTCCCTAAATTGCTCAAATGACAAGGTGAAATTTCCATTTCACTTTTCCTGTGGATATACAACCTAAGTGTTAGTTAAAGTTAAATCTTTATTATATGTACATACACCTTCCCAGAATTCCAAAGTCCAAAAACTTTTCTCAGGAAGAAATGAAGTAAAAACTCCTGGTAACTATAGGTCATATAGACCAATAATTTGAATTAATTGAGCCAAACTATTATGTTTCCATCATATATTGTACAGTGAAAAGAGCAACTGGAAGTTTGTCAACCAGAGTTTTTGTTCTTATACTGCCATTTTGTCACAATTTGTGAGATCTGGAAAAACTCACTTGGTTTCCCCATTTATAAAATCTATTTCCCTCCCAAGGCTAAGATTTTATTACGCTAAAGGTAAAATCTCTTCCCTACAGCTGTTGAAATCAGTGGCAGAGAATTGAGCTTACAATATGATGGTCTGGCCTAATATAGCATTTTTACTTTTTAATATCTTCCACATGAGGCTTCATTGTGTAAGTATAGATACACATCACTTTCCAGCCTTTTCATCTGGAAGGTTTTAGAAGCCAATCAGCAGCTTGTGTTTTCTCTTTATTTGTGACTTTTTTTGGAATTTGAGTGAATAGAACAGGAAACAATTTTATGTAGCAGATAGAAGAGATAGCTCTGTGTAGGCCTCAGCAAAACTATTAAATAGGCCAAATTAGTTTCACCCGATTTTACCTTTCTTCTGCCAGTAAGTTGTTTTTGCAGATTCAGGTCCCAAGATGTTATTTCTCCTAGTCTGCATTATTCTTCACTTTACCCCATTAGTAGACCAAGGGTCTCTATCTCAAATGTCTGCCCAGGCCAGGAAGGTAACATAATTGGGCCAAGTACAATATAAGGAAAGTGAGTTTAGGACTAACAGCAGAGTATATATAGTACTTAAAACATATAAATTAATATAAAATTTAAAAACAAAAAGAAACCAGCCAAATAAAATAATTCCTCTTGTCCTCAGGCTTATTTCATGCCGCAGTTGAAAATGGGGAATGGGAAGAGAGAGACAGAGTCTGTGTGACTTGTCTGATTTTGCTTCAAGGTTAAAATTAAAATGTTGGTCCTCCTAGAGACTTACTGCTAAGCCTCTGTTCAGTCATTCTCAGGAGGCCTTTGCTTGGGTCTCTCTCTCTTTCTGGACTGTATGAATAGTAGTGCTATTTCCATTCCAGAGTTCACATACCATTTGTGACTTCCCCAGTCATAGTAGTCAAGTCTTCTTTTATTTTATTCTTGCCTTTCAGAAGCTGTCAAACCCAATTTTCCTTCTTTTTAGTTCTATCTGGGCCTTCAGCAGTATGGATGGTGTCCACTCTCATTGGATGAAAGCAGGTCTTCATACTCAGTCCACTAATTCAAATACCAACCTCTTCCAGAAATACTCTCACAGATATAACCAGAAATTATGCTTTATCATCTCTGGGTATCCCTTAATCCAGTCAAGTTGACATCTAAAACTTAACCATCACAGATTGAATGTTTCATTTATCAACTCATCTGAAAAACTCATTGAAAATATTTTTAATGTTAAAAAGTATAATGGAAATATTTATAGAAAGGCTTCATCAGTATTTCTCCAAATTAAACAGCAGTAGAGAATAGATAAGGAATATTATTTTCATCACTTCTGGACAGTACCAAATAACATGACATTCTCAAAAGAAGTTCATGTAGAGGTCATTCAATAGCTTCTTGTAACAAAATTTTGGTTGAACAAAAGTTTTTTATATGAGCTAAATATTAGATAATGTTGAAAAATTACTAATGTTTGATAGATATGGATATGGTATTGTGACTATGCAGAAAAATATTATTTTTGAAGATACATGTAGAAAAATTTAGGAATGTCATATAATGACATCATTTTATTAATTTACTTTAAAGTAGTTCAGCAATAATGTATATGCCAATACAAATTGAAATAAAAATAATTCAGCTGAGAAATGAGGCATATATTTTTAAAAGTTAATATTTGTTGTGATGGCTAATTTTACAGGTCAATTTGACTGGGCTAAGGGATGCCCAGATAGTTGGTAAAGCATTATTTCTGGTGTGTCCATGAGGGTGTTTCTGGAAGAGATTAGCATTTAAATCAGTAGACTGAGTAAAGAAGATGCTGCTTTCACCAAAGAGAGTGCACACCATCCAATACTCCAGGCAAATTTGCTCCTTCTCTTTTTGAGCTGGGACATCCATCTTCTTCTGCCCTTGGACATTGGAGCTCCTGGTTCTCAGGCGTTTGGGCACTGGCAATTAATGCCAGTACCACCCTTCACCTCCACCCCTGTGTGGTTCTTGGGCCTTTGAACTTAGACTGAATTACATCACCAGCATTCCTGGTTCTCCAGTTTGCAGATGGCATATTATGGGGATTTTTAGCCTCCAGAGTCACATAAGCAAATCCCCATAATGGATTTTCTCTTACATATCTATATATGTCCTATTGCTTCTGTTTCTCTTGAGAACACTGACTACTACATTTACTGACTATGGAAGATGGTGATGTGTATATTTCCTGTATCTTTCTACAATGCTGTGTTTGAAAATTTTTATTAAACAGGAAAAAAAAAATGGTAAGGAACCAAATGACCAGCTAAAAGAAAAAAATTCAAAAAGAAACCAATTCTCAGTATACACCCCTTTCTCAGAAAATGTTTCAATAACTTTTGGTCAGTTTGGCTATGTACACAGAGGAATCAAGATTTTGTATCACCCAAAAAAACAGAATACTCTTACTGATGAATCCTCATAATCATCCAAAATAAGTGAACAGATTGCTTTTATCATTCTTTGATTATTATTGGCTCTATTCTTCTTAAAAAGACACATATTTCTATAAATCAACTAAATATATTATTCCTGCATTCCACTACTTGATTTTTGTTTATTTTTTCAATTTGTCTTTTAAATAGCATTGCTTTATTTTACTTATTTTCATAGTTACTTTCCATTTATGGCAGGTAATTCCAATTTTCCATTCACTGTGGTTTTCTTTTCAAATATATATTTACTTTAGCAAAAAAATGATTTAAAGAAAACCGTTGGCAAGAATTACAACTTTGATATTTGAATGGCTGAAGTTTGGAAAATACCGAGCAAAAAAAAAATAGAAAAAGTAAAATGAGTTTTAACAAATCATAGTTTCATAAAAGCATTAGTCCCAAAACATACTCCTGGAAAAAAAAATAATAATAATAATGCTTTACACTAAAATGGGTTGGTTTGTATACTACATCATCCTCTAAGAGATTCACAATGCACATTAGCATATTAAAAGCTTGGAGCTGTTCTGCAATAAATAAACCAATTTAATTTTAAGTGAGCAGTTCCCAAATTTATTTATTTATTTGACCAGAAAGTATTTTTTCCCCTAAATAAAACTGTTAACATTGAGACCTATTTTAGAAAACACTAGCGGTAAAGAGACATTTTCAGGGAAGAGGAGCTTGCTGGTATTGATGAGGGAATAGATATCAACTGGGGGCTGCCTTCTCCCTCAGCTCTTTCAGAGGATCTAGAGCAGTTAAGCTAACAGAACCCCAGGGGCAGAGCTGATATAAAAGAGAGAAGACCCAAATAAGAAATGAGATGTTGACTAACTCCAGCAGCAGGTCAGATCCCATAAGAGAAATAACTCAGCAAGAATCTCAGTGGGAGTCAACACTGCATACCCCGCTGGGAGAGAGGGGTGCTGTTAAGACTAAGTTAAAGGGAAATGAAGGTGCTCTGTTGTTACAAAAAGAGCTCAGAAGAATTCAAGTTTGGGTTTTAGAAGTCTTATTTGCTTTCAAAATGTATTCTAAAGATTAACCTTCAAATGCAGGTTGCCATTTTATTTTCTGACATCTGCCTGCTTTTTGCTGTGTATTCAAAAATAGTCTAGGTGATGGCTAAAGGTTGAAAAAATGCCTCATTAAATTAAAAAGGAATGTTAAAGAATTATTTTCAATGCATGTTAACACTTTATTCAAATCTGCCTTCTTAATAAAAAGGGTTTATATTCTTTCACTGTGTTGGCAAGAAAAAAGAAATAATATAATGAAAAATTCAAGCCGATGCAGCAAAATATTGGTGGGAAGCCAATATTTTTTCAAAACAGATAATTAAATAAATCTGAATGATAGAAAAAAATTTATAGATTCCCCTTGGTTTTCTAAATATGAATGTGCTAAAAGAAGACCATACTACAAATTAGTGACAATGTAAGAACCAGCCGTGAAGCCTGAAAACTGGAGACAAGTCTCAGTTAATTTAGAAAGTTTCGTTTGCCATGGTTGAGGATGTGCACCCTTGCACAGCCTCAGGAGGTCCTGAGGACATGTGCCCAAGGTGCTCGGAGCATAGCTTGGTGTTATACATTTTAGGGAGACATGAGGCATCAATCAACATATGTAAAACAAACATTGGTTCAGTCCAAAAAGGCAAGGCAACTCAAAACAAAAGTGGGACAACTCAAAGAAGGGAGGGGTGTTCCAGATCACAGGTAGGTGAGAGACAAATGGTTGCATTCTTCTGAGTTTCTGATTAGCTTTTCCAAATGAGGCAATCAGATTTGCATTTATCTCAGTAGGTGCAGGGATGACTTTGAATAGAATGGGAGGCCAGTTTACCCTAAGCACCTCGAATTTTCCTTTTATTTTAGTGATTTTGGGAGCCAAATATATTTTCCTTTCACATTTCCCCCTTTTTCTTTTTAAAAATCTTTCAGAGAAAGCATTTCAGAAGAAAATTAGTCTGTGGTCCCAGGTTTTGTCTGATCTCTCATGGCTATGAGTAGGTCCTCATTCGTTAGGAAAGCTCACTTTTAGAAGACTGTTAAGTCTCATGTCCTATGAAAAGAAAATGGGGGGAGGAAGGGAGAAAAACAACAACAAACAAAAGAACAATCCTGGAAAATAGATATAGTCCACATTACCCTGAATTCCATATATTAGTAGGCAGGTATGAAAGTGGCTTATGTATGTAAATAGGTTGTTGTTATTTTCTTCTGAAGTTTAAGTTGTCAGCTTCAGTTTGCAAGGTTTTACAAAAGCACCGCTTAGTTTTCAATGACTCCAAATTAGGAAAAAATTTTAAAAAGAAAGTAAAAAAATTGAAAACATTATTTTGAAGACTTGCAGCCAAGAAAAATTAGAATTCATTTCAAAATGTAGAAAATAATAAAAATTGAAAAACACTAGGGAAGACTAGAATCTAACAACAGGTGTACTATAGTTTTTGAAACATAGTTTTTCTTTCTCCAGTTTCCCACTTTTACTAAAGACAAATCACGGTAGGACTCATTTGCTTTATTATATTGGCCTAATAATTTGTATACAGTGCAGCAAGAACAATTTTTTTTTACATAGGCTTTTAAGTTGGCTATGATGGAACTATGTTCCACAGGAGGAATCTTAGATGAGACTTTTCAAAGCACACCCCAGCCACGGGTCTGTGCCACCAAATACCTATGAGTTGTGTAATCATCTCTTCTTGAGGTTCCAAGATAAACTTGGGACTCCTGAGCCTATCAGAAAGTAACATTCTTTACCTATCACAGGACAGGACCCCTGTACAGAGGCTCTGTAGACAAAGGCACAAGGCCAGTTTTTCCAAATGGCTTTTAGTAGTTCCATAAGTCAAGCTGAATTCCTTGAAGAAAACCACACCTTTCCAGTCAAAGCCTTGGTAAAAACCAGTTTCTCCTATTGTGTTCTGTTACAGATGAAAACAAATTCTCACTGAACTTATGCAAATAACTGTATTGTCATAAGTTAAGAACACTCACAAATAGTTTCCAAATTCTTGAGAAAATGGGTAGAGACAAACAAATATGCTCAAATTTTGTTCATAGAAGTATACTTTACTCAATTGTTTTTTTTTTCGTTTTTTTTTTTTTTTTTTTTTT
>NW_012115933.1:2685719-2702131 GCF_000951035.1 Colobus angolensis palliatus
AGAGATGGAGTTTCACCGTGTTGGCCAGGATGGTCTCAATCTCCTGACCTTGTGATCTGCCCACCTCAGCCTCCCAAAGTACTGGGATTACAGGCCTGAGCCACCACGCCCGGGCACAGTCTATAAAATTTTATTCTTGACTATAAGATAAAACTTCCATTAGCCTTTCATAACCTTTATAACCTTTATTTAGGAGTCACTTAATGCTTCAGGAAAATCTTGCTAATCTGGCATGGGCCTATATGATGGTCTTGCCTCAGTGTGCGTTTGACATTAATGAGTAATTTACAGAGAAGCAACATATTTTATCTCTCAAAATCGGCCTCTGCAATCTCATACACCCATCTCCTCTGAGATAGTCTCTGGGCCTTAAGGAGTTGAATAGCTTTAATTTCTGGCCTGTGTTTCAGGAATGCAGTTTATTTTGATTGGCATCTTCTACTAGGCCTGAAAATGAGGCTTTAATTGCTTTCAGTGTTTAAAATTTAGCAGGACCTTGTATCCTTTTTAGACCCAGGAGTCAAAGCCCTGTAACTCAATGTCACAAGTACTTTAAAAGTGCATACAGAGAGATACACAGATGTAATCATCTTAATTTTAAAACTTTTTAATCTTAGTTTTTTTCTGAGCAAACTAACACTTAATAGTAATGTGACAACTTGATCGTATAAAAGTTTGTTTTTTAAAAAAATATATAAATCCTGTTCTTGAGACTTACACAGACTATTCATGACATGCTTGGACTTTCTGGTTTATGCTAAACATCCCTCCCTCTTAAACAGTCAGTCATTTTACTCTAGGACTAAATTTACGATACAACATTCTTTCTTATATGAAATTATTTCTCTTTCAGCTTTCTTAAAAAAAACTTTATTTTTATAACTTTCTTTGCATATTTTTTATTTTCTGGTTTCTTTTACCTTGTTTTATACATGATCTTTAAATAAGCTTTGAATTAGACAAAAATTGTTCACCATTTTTAAAAGGACCCAACTTTTTATTTTTTAGAAAGAATGTTTTTCTCCAATTATATTTTCGTTAGCAAATACCCAAATAATGAAATATTTATTATTTATTCAGATCCTAAATTATGATGAATTTATCTACAAGAATTTATCCTATTACATTTACATAGTTACTTTATTTTAATTGTTTACCTAGATTATCTGTGAAAACTATGATAGTCATTATTTTAAGTTATGAAACCACTATTGCAAAATTATAATTGACACAGTAAAAAAGATTTGACCTAACTGACTTCATCTTGCTTTTAACCTCCAAACTGTCCTTGTTCATTCCTGGGTGTGGGCTGAACTAACTTTGGGAGGAACTTAGAGTTCAGCTTTGTAACAAAGATGATAGCAAACCTTATTGCCTTTGGACTAGATTGTCTAAAGCTACAAGAGTAAAAGTTAGAGTAATCAGCTGAAAGTGGTGGCTCATGTCTGTAATCCCAGCACTTTGGGAGGCCAAGGTGGGTGGGTCACGTGAGGTCAGGAGTTCAAAGCCAGCCTGACCAACATGGTAAAACCCCGTCTCTACTAAAAATATAAAAATTAGCCAGATGTGGTGGCAAGTGCCTATAGTCCCCCCTACTCAGGTGGCTGAGGCACAAGAATCACTTGAACCCAGAAGGTGGAGGTTGCAGTGAGCCAAGATCACAACACTGTACTTCAGCCTGGGTGACTAAGTGAGACTCCATCTCAAAAAAAAAAAAAAAAAAAATTATGGTAATCTTACTAAATTCAAGACGTAGCAAATTTTATTAAACTAATATAAATGTCTTATCTATTAAAGATTACACAAGCAAAGATCATTCTGTTTTGGACTAGGTGTATAATTTTGTAACCCCTGTGCCAAATTTTGACACCTTACAGTGTTTGGCAGGGATAAGTATGATATTGCTTTATTAATAAATGCAAAAACAAGTATGTTGGCAAATTCTTAAGACATTTCTAATATTATTTTACCAATAATTTTAAAGTCAGCTTATTTATTAAAGATTTTACTGAAGTCAGGTGAACTTGAAAAAGCATTTGACTACTTTTTTTTCTTTAGTGTCTGATTTAAGCACTTTTATTATTTTTAAGCCAATTAATTAGAGCTCTTTTATATAATTTTAGTAGTAAAACATTGTTTACACAACACATAAACATACCAATGCATTAGGCATACTGATAGAAGCATGTCTTATAGATTCACAAAGACATTTTCCCCTTTTTTAAAAATCTTACCCTAGGCAGTTGTCAGCTTAATAGCCTTAAATTTGCATATTAAAGGAAACAACTCAGGTGAAAATAAGATAGCAAAAATTGCATCATAAGGTAGAAAAAGAAAGTCTGGTGGGTTAGAGGGAAATTAAAACAAATTTAATTGCCAAATGAACATACAATTATAGAAGTCTTTTATAAAGGCCTTCAAATATATACACATACACACATACACACACACAAAGATGCTATAGTTTTCACTTCAGTACTTTAGCCATGAGATAAATGCAAATTTCCCAGCTTACAAAAAAAAAATACTGCTAAGTCCAAACAGTGGTTTTTATCTCAGTAGAAAAGTAACAGCAGATTTAAAGCAGCAGGCAGAAAAGAAAATAGAGAAAAGGGAAACCTAGGAACTTTTAGTGTAGAGGTGACACAAAACCTACAGATGATCAAAAGTGGGTCATTCTCCTTGTTTTCTCCTCATTGTTTATTTGTTTCCTGCTTTTTTTTTTTTTTTTCCCCCTTAAAAGGAAGAACTGAGCTATGGCTTATGGTTTTCATGTGGTGGATTTATATGTGCTTCTTGTGGGCAAGGCTCCACAGTGTGTCACCAGTGAGTCATTTACACTTTCTTAGTGTCTCAGTTTCTCTCTCCAAATGTCCAAGACCTCTGAGAGGATTCAAAATGTCGGGTGATCAGAACTTATATGCATTTGCTGGATGATTCACTTTTTAAAATCAATTTTTGTTGGGAATTTCCCTACAGGATCACTGCATGTAGTGGGGGATCAACACCCCAGACCTTCCTACAAGGTCTCTGGTCACCCAGGGGTGCCTTTTGGCTGGGAGGAGCAAGTGCCCTTTCTCTTTAGCACTGAGAAAACTCAGTCTCTCATTAACCTATGAAAACAACAGTTGAGTTCCTCATGCAAATGCTTACAGACAAACCAAATTAAGATTAATTTTGGAAGAAAAAGCAATAGAGAAGACCCTTTAGAATGCATCTCTGAACTAGAATTAGAATTCTTAAACAACAACTTCCTAAAAGAGAAAAGAAAAAAAAAAAAAACAGCCAAGACCACTTCCTCTTCTCATCCTAATTCTCACACACCATTATACATGCCAAGGACAAATTCCCTCACAGTGCAAAGTCATCTCTGGCACTCCAAAAGCCAAAGAGGTCAGGTCACACAATATAGGAAAACAGAGCTTTAGACCTAAAAAGAATCTGCCCATGACTCTTGAAACTCCACAAAGAAAACAAAACACCCCAAAAGGGGATGAGTGATGACTTTGTTCTAAGTTCTTGGCTTTCTCTAGATTTTTTGGTACTTCAGATGGCAAAGGGGGAAGGAGGTATAGGGTGGAAGAAAAGTAAACAAAAGAACAATTTTTTTTAAAGGAAGGAAGCAAACACAGAAACCAAACATATGGTTTTCTTGTTTTTTCTCTTTTTTTAATTTTGGAGCTATAAGGAATTTTAGCCAAATTAGAGAGGTCTTGTTACCCGTCATTTGCAATCCTCACTTGGATTTGTCCAAGTCAGGTAGAGTTGATGAAATCTGGTGGGAGAAAGACTGGAACAAACAACAACAAAGCCCAACAATATGATCACTGAGTGCTCCAAGGATAAGCTGGTTGTTGAACTTTAGCCAAGACAAAACCACAATTCACCTACTTACCCAGAGATGGATCTCAGGCTGAAGACTGCTTTCTACCATCCTAGATGCAGGAAAAATACTTGAACTCATCTTCCCAGCTGGGAACGCACTCCAACACCATAAAGGAGTTACCTGCTTTCCATTGTCTTGGAAACAGAAATCTTGCCTTCCTTGTTGGAAGCAAGAAAAAAAAAAAAAAAAGTGTGCAGCAAAATAAACTTTAGATCTTGACCAACTTTTTGGAGATCAGGGATTCTCTGGAAGGGTTACTCCCAGACCTCAGCAAATTGTCCTATTGGTTTGAGCCATAAAGTTAGGCCTTCCTTGTGGAAAGCAAGAAAAAAAAAAAAAAAGTGTGCAGCAAAATAAACTTTAGATCTTGACCAACTTTTTGGAGATCAGGGATTCTCTGGAAGGGTTACTCCCAGACCTCAGCAAATTGTCCTATTGGTTTGAGCCATAAAGTTAGCTCATGCTGGTACCAACCACCAATAGGAGGTTTGTCAGAAGTCAGGGACATCTCCACTCAGAATCCCTCCGTGGTTACCAAATGTGAACCCCCAAAATTTGAGACAGGTCTCAGTTAATTTAGAAAGTTTATTTTGCCAAAGTTGAGGATGCACGCCTGTGACACAGCCTCAGGAGGTCCTGACAACATGTGCTCAAAGTAGTCAGAGTGCAGATTGGTTTTATACATTATAGGAAGACATGAGACATCAATTAACATATATAACATTGGTTCAGTCTGGAAAGGCGGGACAACTCAAAACAAAAGTGGGACAACTCAAAGTGGGGAGGGGTCTTCCAGGTCATGGGTTGGTGAGAGACAAATGATTGCATTCTTATGAGTTTCTGATTAGCCTTTTCAAAGGAGGCAATCAGATATGCATTTATCTCAGTGAGCAGAAGGATGACTTTTAATAGAATGGGAGGCAGGTTTGCCCTAAGCAGTTTCCAGTTTGAATTTTCCCTTTAACTTCGTGATTTTGGGGACCCAAGATATGTTCCTTTCACACAGCAATGTCAATCATTTTCAGATTTCAAGAGCCCTATAAAACATCAACTTATCCCATAAAATCCTGTTGGTTCTTCCAATAACCAACTATATTTGTCTTCTCCTTGAGTGGTATGAAGGCAGGGGTGGTTTTTGAGAAGCTTGATCACTGCAGTGGCATAGCATATAATATGGGTACAACATCATCAGGCTTCAAGGCTCACAAACATCATATTATCCATGCTCAACTTCACCTGGAAGTGGACAGTTGAACCAAAAAGAAAACAAATACAATTCAAGTACTATCCCTCACAGGAGAGGGAGAAATAGTTCTATCTCCATTCGTTTTCCCACCTGGAAAACAAGAGTAGTAGAGACCAGCCTGGGCAACATAATGCTACTTTGTCTCTACTAAATTTTTTTTTAATTAACCAGGCATGGTAGTTCATGACTATAGTCCCAGCTACTCAGGAGGTTGAGGTGGGAGATTCTCTTGAGCCTGGGAGATCAAAGCCGCAGTGAGCCGTGACTGCACCACTGCACTCCAGCCTGGGTGACAGAGAGAAACCTTTTCTTAAAAAAAGTGATAGATGAATGTTTCTCCGGCATTTCCAGGTTTCTAATTCTATAGAGGTTTATTTCTCTAGTTTCATTTCAATTTTCTTTTGGTTAACCCTTCTAAATTCAGACTTAATCTCTTCTTTGATGTCACTATATTTTGTAAGCATGACAATGAAGCAAAATTTCTTCATTGTGCTTGCTTTATTTAATGGTAGGCAAGGAAGCAGTTAATGCACAACTGAGAGAAACCTGAATTCCAAATGCACCTGGTCTAGCATGACATTTCTGTGCCTTTTCTTTCCTAGATTCCACAGTCAGTAGAGACAATAGACTGGGTATATGGGCACGGAGCTTTCTCTGCAGGGCAGGGAATAATCTACCAGTCTATTCTAGACATTAATTTACCTTCCCTGGGTATCATTGTGCCTTTAAGCGAATATCAAACTGTATAACTTCCAGGGAACCTTTGAGCTTCAACAGTCTATGATTCTAAGTTGACTTCACCATTTCTGGACTATTTTAGTTCCATGGGATATGGTAACACTTCTAAGCACTTGCCTATCAGTCTAAAGCCTGAGTCCTTCAGAGCCAGAGAAAGAAGAGGTTTCACTCTTTGGGTAATGCTTTTGAAAACTTTTAGCCAGGCCGTGCACGGTGGCTCAAGCCTGTAATCCCAGCACTTTGGGAGGCGGACACAGGTGGATCACAAGGTCAGGAGATCGAGACCATCCTGGCCTACACGGTGAAACCCCGTCTCTACTAAAAAATACAAAAAACTAGCCGGGCGAGATGGCGGGATGGCGGGCGCCTGTAGTCCCAGCTACTCAGGAGGCTGAGGCAGGAGAATGGCGTAAACCCGGGAGGCGGAGCTTGCAGTGGGCCAAGATCGCACCACTGCACTCCAGCCTGGGCGACAGAGTGAGACTCCGTCTCAAAAAAAAAAAAGAAAACTTTCAGCCAAAGATTTAAATCAGGCTTGTCAACTGACTTTGGGGTCAGAAAAATCTAGTTTACTCTCATGGATGTAAACTGAAATCATGAGGATATTTTCAACAAGTCTATCACTCCAAAATTATCAAGTCACACATTCTAATTAGGATAAGATGGTTTGGTTTTGTTTTTGTATTTATTTCCAGAATCAGCTGCCTTATATCTGAATGGCTTAAGAATAAATACAAATTAAAAATAAGAAGCTTAATTCTCCCAATTGAAAATAAGGAAATAGAGTTCTTCCACTTTCCTTTTTTAAAATTTTCTTCAGAAAACATGTAGTTGCTAGTTCCTTTGTCAGCTTTATGACTGGAAATCCATCCCTTTCAAATCAAGGGAAATAGAACTCCTAACTCCCAGTTTCTGTGAGAGGGTAGGGGCCTAACTTCAGTGGCTCCTTGCTCCAAGTATTAAAACTACCTCTGGCAATAAAAATAAAGGAATTCGTTTTTCCTCTAAAGAAAGCCAATTAACTAACACAGATCATCACCCCAATTACCAGGTGAATTTAAGATGAACTATGAGCGATAAATGGTGCTCTCAAGTTCTGTTACTTGAGAACAAATTATTGTTTATTGTGAAAGCACGTCTGTGTCTGTAATGGGTTGTATCTGTTTGGCGCTCTCTCTCTTTTTTTTTTTTTTTTTTTTTGAGATGGAGCCTCACTTTGTTACCAGGTTGCAATGCAGTGGCACGATCTCGGCTCACTCCAACCTATGTCTCCTGGGTTCAAGCGATTCTCCTGCCTCAGCCTCCCGAGTAGCTGGGACTACAGGTGCATACCACCACGCCCAGCTAAGTTTTTGTATTTTTAGTAGAGACGGGGTTTCACCATGTTGGCCAGGATAGTCTCATTCTTTTGACCTCGTGATCGACCCACCTTGGCCTCCCAAGGTGCTGGGATTACAGGCATAAGCCACCACATCCAGCCTTGTTTGGCTCTTTTTAAGCGTGAGCTTTCATTCAGTCTTTGCCATCTCTGGATGAATTGCCCGTGATGCCAGATTACATTCTGGTTTTTTACTTACTAATAATAAAACTATTTACTTTCTCTATTGTTTTGTGGAGAGGTAGTGTGGGTTGGAAGATTTTGCTTTTAATTATATTTTCACAACAATGAGTATTCTAAATAGGTAGTTTTCAAACCTTTCTGGAAGTGCCTACCAGACTGCTGTAGGAGAAAGGGCAGAATAGGATTGCAACATGAGTGACCTCTGAATGTTGCATCCACCAGAAAATATTCTTTTTGCTGTTTTATATATTGGTATTCTAGGAAATTTCTGCCTAAGATCAGGGTTCCTCTGATAAACAATTAATGTTTCAAAACCAGTGACCTGTTTATACCATATGTTTTTATTCTCTATTTCCCTCCAATAATGTAAACTTTTTGAGAGCAGTTATTTTGTTTCCATATTCACTGTTAACTTCCCCAAAACTTAGAAGAGTCCCTGGGACGTAGTAGATGTATATTTAACTTGTGTTAAATTAATGAATGATGAAGGGTAGGCAGAACAAAATGACTGAATAGAAGCCCACAGCAATCATCCCCCCACAACAGGAACACCAAATTGAGTAACTATGAAAAAAATTCAACTTCATAAGAACCTATGATCAGGTGAGTGATCACAGTACCTGGTTTTAAGACCATTTTAAGGAAAGGGTAGAAAAGACAAGCTTGAAGCAGCAGTGGCCACTTGGCATGGAGAGCAAATCTGTGCATTTGGGGGAAGGACAGTGCACTGATTGTGGGACTTCGCATTGGAACTCAATGCTGCTCTGTCACAGTGGAAAGAAACACGGGGCAGAAATCGGTCAGCATTCACAAAGCATCTAGATGAGTCCTAGCCAGAGAGGAAATGCCCACCCCAATGGTTGGAACTTGAGTTTCGGCAAGCTCACCACTGTGAACTAAAGTGCTTGGGGGTACTAAATAAACTTGAAAAGCAATCTATGCCACAAGGACTGTAATCCCTAGGCAAGCATCAGTGCTGTTTTAAGCTTGAAGCCAGCATATCTGAACTTGGAATGAGAGTGGCCTAGTGAGACACCAGCCAGGGCAGCCAAGGGATGACTTGCACCACCCCTCCACCACCCACAGATAGTGAGGCTCACAGCTCCAGGAAAGACTCCTTCCTTCTCCTGTTCTCCTTCAAGAGAGGAGAAGGGAGATTAAAGAGCCTTTTGCCTTACAACTTAGATATCAACTTAGCTACAGTACAATAGGGCATCTAGTAGACTTCTGAAGCCCCCATTCCAGGCTCTATTTCCAAGACAACATTCCTAGACCACTCTGGTCCAGAAGAAAACCTGCTGTCTTGAAAGGAAGAAGTTAGTCCTGGAAGTATGCATCACCTACTGACTAAACAGTCCTTGGGCCCTGAATCATCAGAAGCTGTAGCCAGGCAGTATTTGCCACAGGCCTTGGGTGAACTTTAAGACATGCTGTCTTCAGGTGTGACCCAGCACATTCCCAGCTGTGGTGGCTGTGGGGAGAGACTCATTCTGCTTGAGGAAAAAGGAGAAGGAAGAGTAAGAGGGACTTCGTCTTGAAGTTTAGGTACGAGCTTGGCCTCAGCGGAGTAGAGCACCAAGAGGGCTCCTGAAGCCCCTAATTCCAGGCCTTGGTTCCTGGATGGCATTTCTGGATCTTCCCTGGACCAGAAGGAAGCCCACTGCCCTGAAGAGATAGTCCCAGGCCTGAAGCATTTACCACAACCTGATGGAAGAGCTCTTGGGCCATGAGTAACATCAGCAGTAGCCAGACAGTACTTGCTGTGGGCCTGGGGTGATGGTTACCATGGAAAGAAAATCCTCTGCTTGAGGAAAGGAGGGGGAAGAATGATAAGAACTTTCTTTTGTGGCTAGGATGCCAGCTCAGCCACAGTAAAATAGAGTACAAGGTAGATTTCTTAAGGTTCTCAACTCCAGGCCCAGCCTCCCAGAAGGCATCTCTGGACCAACCTGTGGCTGAACTCATCACCCTGAAGGGAAGGACATAAGCCTGGCTGGATATGCCACCTGCTGCTTATAGAGAACATGGGCCTTGAATGAATATAGGTAGTAGTCATCAGTGGTCACTGTGAGCCTTGGGCAAGACCAAATTCTGGCTGCAGGTCTGACTCAGCATGGTTCCAGTGGAGTTGAACACAAGAGTGCTTGTGTCATCCTTCTTCCAACTTCAGGCAGCTCAGTATAGAGAGAAAGATTCCATTTGCTTGGAAAAAAGTAAAGGAAGATAACAAGAGTCTCTTTCCAGTGAGCTAGGGAATTCTCCCGGATCTTACCCAAGACCACCAAGATGTACCTCTATGAGTCTGCCAGAACCACAGAATTACTGGCCTTAGGATGCCCCCTAATATAAAGATGGCTATAGTGACCAAAGACTTAGATCACAACACCCAAGTTTCTTTGAATATATGAAACGCCTTCCCAAGAAGGACAAGTACAAACAAGCACGGACTGCAAAGACTACAACAAATATGTAGCTCTTTAATGCCCAGACACTAACGAACATTCATAACCTCAAGACCATCCAAGAAAACATGACCTCACCAAACAAACTAAATGAGGCATTAGTGACCAATCCTGGAGAGACAGAGATATGTGACCTTTCAGATAGAGAATTCAAAGGAGCTGTTTTGAGAAAACTCAGTGAAATTCAAGATAACACAGAAAAGAAATTCAAACTTCTATCAACATATTTAACAAAGATATCGAATTATTTTTAATCAAACAGAAATTCTAGAGCTGAAAAATTCAACTGACATACTGAAGAATGTTACAGACTCTCTTTACCGTAGAGTTGATCAAGCAGAAGAAAGAATTAATGAGCCTCAAGACAGGCTATTTGAAAATACAGTCAGAGGAGACAAAAGAATAAGAAAGAATAAAGCACATCCACGAGATGTAGAAATAGCCCCCAAATGGCAAATCTAAGAGTTACTGGCTTTAAGGATGAGGTAGAGAGAGAGAGAGGTTGGGATAGAAAGTTTATTTAAATGGATAAGAACAGAGAATTTTCCAAACCTAGAGAAAGATATCAATATCCAAGTACAAGAAGGTAATAAAATGCCAAGCAGATTTAACCCAAATAAGACTATCTCAAGACATTTAATAATCAAACTCCCAAAGGTCAAGAATAAAGTAAGGGTCTTAACAACAGCAAGAGAAAATAAACAAATAACATACAATGGAGCTCCAATACATCCGGAAGCAAAATTTTTAGTGGAAACCTTACAGGCCAGGAGATAGTAGCATGACATATTTAAAGTGCTGGAGGAAAAAAAAAACCAACAACTTTCATCCTAGAAAAGTATATAAGTGAAAATATCCTTCAAACATGAAGGAGAAATAAAGACTTTCCCAGGCAAACAAAAGCTGAGGCATTTCATCAACACCAGGTCTGTCCTACAAGAAATGCTAAAGGAAGTTCTTCAATCTGAAATAAAAAGACATTAATGAGCAATAGAAAAATCATCTACAGGTACAAAATTCACTAAGTACACAGAGAGCACAGAATATTTTAACAGTGTTGCTGGGGTGTGTACAGTACTTATACCACGAGTAGAAAGAGTGAAAGATGGACCTATCAAAAATAATCACTACAACATTTTTAGGAGACATAGTGTAAAGATAAAAATAGAAACAACAAAGAATTGAAAAGTGGAGGGAAGAAGGTAGGGTTTTCATTGGTTTTCTCTTTGCTTGCTTGTTAGTTTGTATATTCAGTATTCTGTTGTCATCAGATTAAAATAATGGACTATATCATATTATTTGTAAGCCTCATAGTAACCTCAAATCAAAAATCATACAAGAGTTACACAAAAAAATAAAAAGGAAGAAATTAAAACATAACACCAAAGAAAATCACCTTCACTAAACAGAAGACAGGAAGGAAGGAAACAAGGAAGAGAAGACCACAAAAGAACTTAAAAAAAAAAAAAAACAAATGTCAGAAGTAGGTCCTCACTTTTAACGTTGGATATAAATGGACTAACTCTCCAATAAAAACTCATAGTGTGGCTGAATGGAAAATAAAAAAGACCCAACAATCTATTGCCTGTAAGAAATACCCTTCACCTATAAAGACACACATAGACTGAAGATAAAGAAGTGGAAAAAGATATTCCATGCTAATGGAAACACAAAAAAGAGCAGGAGTAGCTATATTTACATTAGACAAAATAGATTTCAAGACAAAAACTATAAAAAGAGACAAAAAGTCAGAATATAATGATAACTGGGCCATTTCAACAAAAGGATGTGAAAATTGTAAACATATATAAATTATAAAAATTATAAACTCTAATAATATTTTCTTTATATATCTGAGTGCACCCAACACTGGAACACCCAGATATATAAAGCAAATATTATTAAAATTAAAGAGAGAGATAATCTCTAATAGAATAATAGCTAGAGACTTCAACACCCCACTTTCAGCTTTAGACCAGTCATGCAGACAGAAAATCAACAAAGAAACATTGGGCTTACTCTGCACTATTGACCAAATGGACCTAATAGATATTTACAGAACATTTCATCCAATGGCTTCACAATACACATTCTTCTCCTCAGCACATGGATCTTTGTCAAGGAGAGACCATATTTTAAGCCACAAAACATGACAAAAAATTGAAATAGTATCAAATATCTTCTCTGGCCACAGTGGAATCAAATTAGAAATCAATAGCAAGAGGAATTTTGGAAAGTATACAAACACATGAACATTAAATAATATGCTCCTGCATGACCAGTTGGTCAATGAAAAAAATCAGAAGGAAATTTTAAAATTCCTAGAAATGAAGAAGTATGGAAACACAACTATACCAAAACCTATGGGATACAGTGAAGCTGTATTAAGATTAAAGTTTATAACAATAAGCACCTTCACCAAAAAGGTAGGAAAACTTTAAAATAAACAAGTTACCTATACATTCTAAAGAACTAAAAAAGCAAGTGCAAATCAAACCCAAAATTAAGTAGAAGTAAAGAAATGCCAAAAATCAGAGCTGAAATAAATGAAATTTAAACCAAACAATAAAAAGATAAACAAAACAAAAAAAGCATTATTTTTGAAGAGATAAACAAACTTGACAAAACTTTAGCCAAACTAAGAAAAAAGAAAGAAGATCCAGATAAATAAAATCAAAAATGAAAAAATAGACATTACAACTGATACCACAGAAATTCCAAAGATAATTAGACACTACTATGAGCAACTATAGGCCAATACACTGGAAACCTAGAAGAAATGAATAAATTCCCAGACACATACAACCTACCAATATTGAGCCATGAAGAAATCCAAAATCTAAATAGACTGATAACAATAATGTTGAAACCATAATAAAAGCCCTCCCACCAAGGCGGAGGTTGCAGTGAGACGAGATCGTGCCACCGCACTCCAGCTTGGCAACAGAGCGAAGACTCCATCTCAAAAAAAAAAAAAGTCTCCCAGCAAAAAAGCTCAGGACCTGATGGCATCACTACTGTATTCTACCAAATATTTAAAGAAGTAATACCAATCCTAGTGAAACCATTTCAAAATATAGAAAAGAAAGAAATACTTCAAAACTCATTCTGAGACCAGCATTATCCTGATACTAAAACCAGTCAAAGACACATTAAAAAAAGAAAGCTACCAGCCAATAACTCTGATGAATATTTATGCAAAAATCCCCAACAAAATACTAGCAACCTGAATTAAACAACACATTAGAAAGGTCATTCATTATGACTAAATGGGATTTATCTCAAGGATGCAAGAATGGTTCAACATACACAAATCAATTAATGCGATGCATCATATCAGCAGAATGAAGGACAAAAACCATGTGATAATTTCAATTAATGCTGAAAAATGGGCCAGGCACAGTGGCTCATGCCTATAATCCCAGCACTTTGGGAGGCCAAAGTGGGCAGATCACTTGAACTCAGGAGTTTGAGACGAACCTGGCTGACATGGTGAAACCCCATCTCTACTAAAAATACAAAAAAAAAGAATTAGCTGGGTATGGTGGAGGGTGCTGGAGGGTGCCCGTAATCCCAGCTACTCTGGAGGCTGAGGCAGGAGAATCACTTGAACCTGGGTGGTGGAGGTTGCAGTGAGCTGAGATCATTCTGCTGCGCTCCAGCCTGGGGGACAGAGTGAGACTCTGTCTCAAAAACAAACAAACAAAAATCCTGAAAAAGCATTTGATAAAATTTAACATCCCTTCATGATAAAAACCCTCAAAAACCTGGGAATTCATCGGGCATGGTGGCTTACACCTGTAATCCCAGCACTTTGAGAGGCTGAAGTGGGCAGATCACCTGAAGTCAGGAGTTTGAGATCAGATTGGCCACATGGTGAAACCCTCATTTCTACTAAAAATACAAAAATTAGACAGGCGTGGTGGTGCACACCTGTAATCCCAACAATTTGGGAGGTTGAGACAGGAGAATCACTTCCACCCAGAAGGCAGAGGTTTCAGTGAGCCGAGCTCTCACCAGCTGCACTCCAGCCTGAGCGACAAGAGTGAAACTCTGTCTTAAAAAAAAAAAAATGAAGAACAAGAAAAGGAAACCTGTGTATAGAAGGAACTTACCTCAGCATAATAAAAAAGACCCACAGCTTGTATTATACTGAAGGGGGGAAAAACTGAAAGCCTTTCCTCTAAGATCTGGAACAAGACAAGGATACTTACTTTTACCACTGTTATTCAACACAGTACTAGAAGTCGTAGTTAGAACAATCAGACAAGAGAAAGAAATAAAGAGCATCCAAACTAGAGAGGAAGAAGTCAAATTATCTTTGTTTGTAAATGATATAATCTTATATTTGGAAAAGCCTAAAGACCATCAAAAAACTATTAGAACTGATAAACAAATTCAGTAAAGTTGCAGGATGAAAAATCAACATTAAAAATCTGTAACGTTTCTATATGCCAACAGTGAACAATCTGAGAAAAAAAAGAAAGAAAGTCTATTTACAATAGCTACAAATGAAATAAAACATTCAGGAATTAACCAAAGAAGTTAACAATCTTTACAATGAAAACTATAAAACACTGATGCAACAAATTAAAAAGAACACAAAAATGTTGAGTAACTCTATGTTCACGGATTGGAAGAATCAATATTGTTAAAATGCCCATACTACCCAAAGGGATCTACAGATTCAGTACAATCCCTATAAAAATGACAATGGCATTCCTCATAGAAATAGAAAAAATAACCCTAAAATTTATACAGAGCCACAAAATACCTAGAATGACCAAAGCCATCCTGAGCAAAAAGAACAAAACTGGAGGGATCACATTACTTAACTTCAAATTATACTACAAAGCTAGAGTAAACAAAACAGCATACTACTGGCATAAAAACAGACCAATGGAACAGGATACAGAACACCAAAATAAATCCACACATCTACAGTGAGCTCATTTTTGACAAAGTTGCCAAGAATATGTATTGTGGAAAGGACAGTCTCTGCAGTTAATGATGCTGGGAAAACTGGGTATCCATATGCAAAAGAATGAAACTTGACCCCATCTCTCACCAAATCAAAGTGGATTAAAGACTTAAATATAGGACTTCAAACTACAAAACTACTAAAAAAAATGAGAGTCTCTAGGACATTGGTCTTGGCAAAGATTTCTCGAGTAATACCCCACAAAGCAAAATGGACAAACGGGATCACATCAAGTTAAGAAGTTTCTTCACAGTAAAGGAAACAATCAACGAAGTGAAGTGACAATCTGTAGAATGAGAGAATATATTTGCAAAGCATCCATCTGAAAAAGGATTAATAATCAGAATATATAAGGAGTTCAAACAACTCTGTAGGAAAAACTCTATAGGAAAAATAATCTTATTTAAAAATGGACTAAAGATCTGAATAGACATTGTTAAAGAAGACATGTCAATGGCAAACAGGCATATGAAAAGGTAATCAACATCATTGATCGTCAGAAAAATGCAAATCAAAACTACATTGAGATATCACCTCACTCCAGTTAAAATGGCGTTTACCCAAAAGTCAAGCAATAGCAAATGCTGGTGAGGATTTGGAAAAAAGGGAACCTTGTACACTGTTGATGGGAATTTAAATTAGTACAACCACTATGGAGAACAGTTTGGAGTTTCCTCAAAAAACTAAAGATAAAGCTATCATATGATCCAGCAATCTCACTGTTTAGGAATACCCCAAAGAAAAGAAACCAGTATATCAAAGAGATATCTGTACTCCCATGTTTATTGCAGCATTATTCACAATTGCAAAGATTTTGGAAGCAACCTAAGTATCCATCAACAGATGAATGGATAAGGAAAATATGGTACTTCACTATCCAGCGTAAAAAAATAAGGTCCTGTCATTTACAACAACATGGATGGAACCAGAGGTCATTACGTTAAGTGAAATAAGCCAGGCATAGAATGACAAAATTCACATGTTCTCACTTATTTGTAGGAGTCAGAAATTAATTAAAATAATTGAACTCATAAAGAGTAGAAGGATGGTTACCAGAGACTAGGAAGAGTAGTGAGGGGGTAGGTGGAGTGGGGATCGTTAGTGGGTACAATAATGTAGTTAGATGCAATGAATAAGATCTAGTATTTGCTAGCTAGCACAATAGGGCAACAGGGTGACTATAGTAAAAAAAATTTATTTTCATATTTTTAAATAACTAAAAGATTATAACTGGATTCTTTGTAACACAAAGAAAGGATAAAGGCTTGAGGTATGGATATCCCATTTAACCTGATGTGATTATGCCTGTATCAAAATATCTCATCTACCTCATAAATATATACACCTTCTATGTACCCACAAAAATTAAAAATTAAAAATGAGAAAAAGAAGAGGGTGGTTCTCTCAAATAAGAGAAATAGATTACATAGAAAAAAAGGGAAATGGCCTAAGTAATAGGGTTGATGGATTTAGCAATAATGGGAACATTCTTGCAAAGAAGAGAGAAAGAGGAATGAAAGAAAGAAAGAAAGAAAGAA
>NW_012115933.1:2702441-2728928 GCF_000951035.1 Colobus angolensis palliatus
GAAGGAAGGAAGGAAGGAAGGAAGGAAGGAAGGAAGGAAGGAAGACAAGTACTTCTTTATATACCTGAAATTCAAATTAAAAAAAAAATTAATGAATGACCCTGTGACAGACCCTGAACGCCAGACCCCGAACACAAGACCCTGAATTCCAGTGTCCTTTTCCAAGGCACAGACACTCAAGTGGACCCAAGGAAATGGTGTGTTCATATCATGACCTTTTTGTTCATATCTCCAGCTTTAATATATTCAAATTAAGAAAAAAAATAAATGAACATTAGTAATGTATGTGTCAGAAGAGAAGTAGAGAATGGACACATGAGTTCATAGGAGAATTGTCTTGGACATACATAAGTTTCACCCGTGTCTGTGGCTTCTTGGAGCTCTCTGTGGCCCCCAAAATGTATAAAACAGGGATGCAGGGTGCAGTAATACCAATTCAGGAATGCATAAATAAGGACTACTGTGTAGCGGTTAAAAGCACAGCCTTCTGGATAAGACAGTCTTTATCTAAACCCTGTGTATAATTAACTAGCTGCATCTCCCTGTATAAGAATCTTAATCTCTGGGCCGGGCGTGGTGGCTCACACCTGTAATCCCAGCACTTTGGGAGGCTGAGGTGGGTAGATCATGAGGTCAGAAGCTTGAGACCAGCCTAGCCAGCATGGTGAAGCTCCATCTCTACTAAAAATACAAAAAATTAGCCGAGCATGGTGGCACATGCCTATAGTAGTCCCAGCTACTCAGGAGGCTGAGGCAAGAGAACTGCTTGAACCTGGCCGGTGGAGGTTACAGTAAGCCGAGATTGTACCATTGTACTCCAGCCTGGTTGACAAAGTGAGACTCCATCTCAAAAAAAAAAAAGAAAAAAAAATCTTAATCTCACTGTGACTTAACAATTTTATCTATAAAGTAGGGATATTTTATGGCTTATATTATTTAACTCTAATACCATCCTTACACCTGAGCGAGAGGGATCCTGACCTTGAGTTCCGTGTTTTAAATGACCCTACAGGTCACAAACACAAAATATATCCATTTTTAATAGAAGACATAGACAACTCTCTTACAGGGATATCCTTTGCTAAGCCTGGGCAGGGCATGATCCATAATCCTAGACATCTTAGGTTACATGATTAAAACTGGTCATGCCCCAAGAAAACTGCCTCATACTCTATGCTTTTGAAACAAAAAAGATCAAAAAACTTATCCAAAGTGCCTAAAACAGTGCTTGACACTTACTAGCTATTATTTTCAATGTCCTTGAATCCAGAAGTTCTCTCTCCACTGTATTCAGTCTTTGTCTCTGAGAGACCTATTGGAAAATTCAATTTCCAAATATGCACAGCTAAGAACCAGGCCTTGAATTCCAGTGACATTTTCCAAGGCACAGGTACTCCAGTGAACCCAAAGAAATGGCTTGTTCACATCCATGACCTTTTTGTTCATCTCCTCAACTTCAATATATCAAAATTCAGAAAAACAAAGACATAAGACCCAATCGGTCTAACAAATCAGCTATTTTTATTATATTTAATGAAATACTCCTTAAGTCATTATGACTGAGACACTGAAAAGGTCTTTTGGTAAGATGACACAGGTCAATTTTTTGGTCAAGACCCCAGCACAATGTTCTGACTTCTTTCAAAGCCCCTGTCTCAGTCAGTATCAATTTGTCCTCTTTCCAGGAAAATCCCATTGTAATAGAGACAGGAGACAGCCAAAAGTCCCTGGTGAAACCCTGCATCCAAGCCTAAAACAGCCTGAACGGTGAAAAACTGGACAGCTGGTCCTGGATGAAGCACCCCTTTCCTGACTCATTCTCTCTAAATAATGCCCACCTGCACACTGGGAGGATGGGGTGCAGCAGGGAGGAGCCTGGCCTCTTTAGTCCCTGAGTGGTGCTCTGGGATTCAATCTGTGAGGCAGAAGATCTGCTAGCAAGACTCTCTCTTGCTTTGCTGAGAGTTCCTCTTTCCTTTTTTCTCTTCACCCGGTAAACCTTCCCCTACTCACCCTACAATGCATCTCCCATGCCTACATTTTCCTGGTCGTGTGACAAGAGCCCAATTTTTTGTTTTATTTTATTATACTTTAAGTTCTAGGGTACATGTGCACAATGTGCAGGTTTGTTACATATGTACACATGTGCCATGTTGGTGTGCTGCACCCAGTAACTCGTCATTTACATTAGGTATATCTCCTAATGCTATCCCTCCTCCCTCCCCCCTCCCCACAATAGGACCCAGTGTGTGATGTTCCCCTTCCTGTGTCCAAGTGTTCAATTCCCACCTATGAGTGAGAACATGCGGTATTTGGTTTTCTGTTCTATAGTTTGCTGAGAATGATGGTTTCCAGCTGCATCCATGTCCCTACAAAGGACACGAACTCATCCTTTGTTATGGCTGCATAGTATTCCATGGTGTATATGTGCCACATTTTCTTAATCCAGTCTGTCAAGAACTCAATTTTTTTCTACAACAATTGGAGTGATCCTTAGGGTGGCCATAATTTTATTGTCCAACTAGAACACTTTAGTGTAAGAGGAATTATAAGGATCATATAAATATGCCACACAAGGCATGATCCTGACTGCTCTTAGAAAAGCAAATACATAATTATCTTATCCTCTAAGAAGTTTGACTGAGCCATCTTCCAGGTTAGAACTCTCCCTCTTCCTTACATCCCTTTAATAGAAGAGGTGGATTTTTGTGAGATAAGAATGCAATAGGTAATTCGACACCCAAGGACCATTCTCCACTTCTGAAGCTACCATGTACTGAATATATTAATTTATAATTTACTCTCACTAGTTCCAAAAATATTTAAAGGTAGCTGATGGCCACATGAAATTGAACAAGATGGCATAAATTGCAAGAAAGAAAAAAATAATAACCAATATGTACAGGGTAGTTACTCCATGACAGGCACAATGCCAGATACTTTATAACATTATCTCAATTAAGCCTCCCAGCAATATATTTCAGATAAGAAAAGTGGAGCACAAAGAGACTCAACCTTTTGCCCAAGGTCGCATAGCTTGTAAATACCAGAACTAGGATGTGCTTTATTGCTTTGAAAGTAATGTGTTCTTTTAATGACATTTTCTAATTTGGTTATCTTTATAGTCTTACTTCTTAATGAATCATCTTCTCTTTTTTTTGAGGTTAGCAAATGTATCATGACTGAATTAAGCAATAAATCAACATTTTACTTGTTTCACTAACATGAAGGTCCATGGGATTTCTGTACTTAAAAGATTGTTCATGATATTTAGTAGTTTCTAGGTGATCTATGTATGATAAAGTGCCTCAAAAACTTTGAGGAAGAAATAAATTCCATTTTAACAAAATTTAAATTGTCTAAACTGCCTAAGTTCTGAAAAACCTTTAACTTGCTTTCTTAACATTAAGAGCAACTCAGAAGTATATATACTCAATTTAAAGAGTTTATATAACATAAATCATCTTCTTACTTTCCATTTTCCTGAAAGTTGAGAGTTTTGCTGATATTCAGAGTCTCAAAAAATGATGAATTTGCAGATCATGTGTTTTTCCCCATGAGAAAACCTAATTCATTCACAATGCTAAAGAAAGAAAGTCATTAACCTAAAGTCAGAAGGATAAAATATGAAGGCAAAAAGGTTAAAAACAGAAATAAACCATCCTTCTTTTTATCAAAGTACCAGACAATTCCATCAGAGATGTTTGAAGTCCTAAAGTGCTGTCCTGGCTGTCAGAAAAAAAAGAAAGAAGACATAATTTTTCCAAATCCCAGTCTCCTGGAGTTAAATCGTCACTTCATCAATTGATAACCCTGATCTCTAATAACTTCCAACCCCCTCTTTATCTCAACATGGTCTGATAAAATTGTGCATTTTAAAAGAGAAAAGTGGGTAGAGAAAAGAGAAATACCAATAGTCCATTTCTCTCATTCTTCTACCAAAATCTCAGAACAGAAAATGCCAATGAGTGTGGTTTTTTATTTCTTTTTCTTCTCTCTTTACTTTTCTTTCTTTCTTTTTTTTTTTTTTTTTTTTTTTAGATGGAGTTTCTCTCTTGTGCCCAGGCTGGAGTTCAATGGTGCCATCTCAGCTCACTGCAACTTCCGCCTCCTGGGTTCAAGCAATTCTCCTGCCTCAGCCTTCTGAGTAGCTGGGATTACAAGCATGAGCCACCACACCCGGCTAATTTTTGTATTTTTAGTGGAAATGGGGTTTCGCCATGTTGGCCAGGCTGGTCTCAAACTCCTGACCTCTGGTGATCCACCCACCTCAGCCTCCCAAACTGCTGGGATTACAGACATGAGCCACCTGGCCAGCCAGGTTTTCTATTTCTAAAGATAAAGATGGCTGCTGATAGATGCAGTCGGTTGCAATTAAGATGTGTTGAACCCTTCCTAACGAAGCTCTTGGTCAGAGGAAAGGTAGAAGAATGTTGATCCATCTCAGGTGATCAGCAAATTGATTTGATTGACCTCCAAAGCACACTTTGTGACTGCAGTGTACTCCTTTCATGGTGAGTTCCACACTGCCCCACTGGATCTTTCCATCAGAGCAGGCCTAATTCCCTTGTGCATCACCACCAGCGTTGTATGAGAAATAGAGGTTCACTCCTCACTGTCTTAATTACTCAGCGACTGTTCAAAGAATACCCAGTGATGATTAGTTCAACTGCTTTAAACTTGATTAGAAAGACCACGTTTATTAACAGTGAAACTTAAAGCATTCATGGCCATAACATGTCGACCAGTTAAAATCTGCATTCACTCTGTATACTCAAAGAGGACTTTTACCAATCAAGATATACGCAACATCTATATCTAATCATATGCCATTAGGGGTCTCATTTTACCTTTCCTCAAAGTGTGATAATTTCAATAATTTGATGGAAATATTCACCTGTAGACACTTAGGATCTTCTGCCTTATTCTGAAACTTAAACCAGGCATTTGTGTACACAATAGCATCCTGAATGTGAAAAAGTAAGATGTGTATCAATCTTCATGTTTCTGTTGTTCAGTGGCAATGGCTTACATTCCCAGATGCTGTTATGTTGAAGAAGTAAGTTCAGATGGGAAGGGGTTTGTATTGTTTTTCAGGATCTTTGAAAGCTAATTTCACTTGTGCCAGACTCACTCTGCAACTAGAGTCCTGTCATTTCATTTCCCTGCCCTGCTGAGGTATTGTGAGGAGAGGCTATAGCGATTCATATGAAAGTCCTTTGATGCTCGGGCTGGAGAAGATACAGATTCCAGCTCTGCCAGTACTTATTCTGAGCCCTAGTTACCCCATTAGTAAGTGAGGGAGATGAACTGTATAATAATGGTCAGCATTCACTAAATGCTATATGTCATGCTCAGATCTAAATCTTTATTGATATTTCCTCAGTTAAACCTTATAGGCAACTCTATTAGGTCACTCTTACTATAAACTTGTTCTATGATAAGGACAACAAAGCACATAGAAATTCAACAACTCATCCTAGGTCACACAGCCAGTTAGTGAGAGAACTAGGATTAGAACCCAGATGATCTGATTCCACAGGTGGGCTTTCGAACTCTACATTCTATGTCTCCAGTGCTTTATTTCTAGCCCAGTCAACCTAGAAGTCTAAAACATATACTATACTGTATTTTTGAATCTTGAAATGATTTTTTTTTACATCTTCTAGCATCACCAGGTAGGTATTGTTGGCTGGCTGACGCTAGTCCTCACTCTGTCCTAATGACTTCTCCCCTTTGGTCCAGGCCTGCTCGCTGACTACATCTGTGGTCAAGATTTCTAGCTGTCATGCGCGTCCCTGTGAAGAGGCCACCAAACAGGCTTTGTGTGAGCAATAAAGCTCTTTAATCACCTGGGTGCAGGCGGGCTGAGTCCGAAAAGAGTCAGCGAAGGGAGATAAGGGTGGGGCCGTTTTATAGGATTTGGGTAGGTAAAGGAAAATTACAGTCAAAGGTGGGTTGTTCTCTGGCAGGCAGGAGTGGGAGTCACAAGGTGCTCACTGGGGTGCTTTTTGAGCCAAGATGAGCCAGGATGAGCCAGGAAAAGGAATTTCACAAGATAATATCATCGCTTAAGGCAAGGACCGGCCATTTTCACTTCTTTTGTGGTGGAATGTCACCAGTTAAGGCGAGGCAGGGCATTTGTACTTCTTTTGTGATTCTTCAGTTACTTCAGGCCATCTGGGCATATACGTGTAAGTCACAGGGGATGCGATGGCTTGGCTTGGGCTCAGAGGCCTGACACTAGCGTCAGATAATCTGTGAGCACGCAATCATTAAACCTCAGCAGCATCTCAGGGTATCATTTTAAGAAATCTATTTGCA
The DNA here is from genome assembly GCF_000951035.1 of Colobus angolensis palliatus. NCBI lineage: Eukaryota > Metazoa > Chordata > Mammalia > Primates > Cercopithecidae > Colobus > Colobus angolensis. The sequence continues at coordinate 2,708,766 of NW_012115933.1, forward strand.
ACCAGGAAATTGCTATATCCCAAACAGCTGAACACCTTTCTGAGACATTTTATTTGAAGAGTAAGTTTCTTGCCCTACATCTGAAAAGTCCACTAATATCCAACTTTTTTCCTTACAGTTCAAATATTTGGAACTGCTTTTGCATCCTAAATTGCCTCTTACCCTAAGGCAAAAGCAAGATTAGTCAAAGAGCTAATTATGCAGATTTCTCTATTAGATTTCTTCAGCTTAACAGGTTCTGAAAAAACTTGCCTATTTACTGTAGAGAAAACTTCTGTGGTTAGGCACCCACTGGGCAGAAATTTCAGATCAGCCCCACTGTGTTACACATGGAATTGAATAATAATGCTGGCTGGAGTGGCCATCATAAAGTTCTAATCTAAAACTAACTGTCTGCTGCTGTTTTATTATAGCCTTACAACTATTTCCCCCACTACCCACTGGCCCACCAGTAGTACCAGAGTTGCCAGTAATAGAACAGAATACTCACTGGATTATTTGGCGTCCTCTCTACTTGCTGGTGGAAAGATGGGCTGGTAAAACATTTGCGTGGGTTGAAAAGCTTTTATACATAATTGTAAAGCAGCAAAAACCCTGGGGTCTGTTTCTTTCCAATGCTGAGAAATAGATTTTACAATCTCAGTATGTTTTAGAATTAATGGATGCAGATTCAAAAGACCACTTTGTACTCAAAATCTAAGCTGCAAGAATAAAAGAGTAACATTTGAAAAAGAGGAAAAAAAGTAAGACCAACAGCATAGCCAAGGTCACTGTGAATGTACTTTGACTTATCCACTGAATCACCACCTTCTATAACCAGCTGGCTTAAGGACGCCTGGGTTACAGTCCAATCTCTGCTATAAACGAGTTGTATGATTGTGGCCAAATCACTCCACTACCTGACTTTTGTTTATTTATCAAGAATGACTTAATCTCAAAAACATCATTCATCTAAAAACAGGGTCTGAGACAGCTACAGATCTGTGCTTGAATCCTGGCCTCAACATGTATTAGCCATGTGACTCCAATAACCTCTCTAAGCCTCAGAGTTTGCACCTGTGAAATGGGCACTAATATACCAGCCTCACAGAGCGTTGTAAGAAATGAACTAGATAATGAACATAAAGGATTCTCACAAGGGAAAACTTTGCCCATCCTTCTCAGGGGATACTCAGCAGTGTCTGAGGGCATTTCTGGTTTTCACAACAGGAGGAGGATGCTACTGGCTTCCAGTGAATACAGGCGAGGGATGATGCTCAACATCCCACATGCATAGAACAACATTTTACAACAAAATGTCAATCTTGCAGAGATTGGAAATCCTCGGATGTAGCATCTGACTTACTGAAAGCATTGAGTAAACTGTGGTGAGGTGATGATGGTGGTTATGGTTGACCTCAGAGATCACCCAATTGAAAACAATAAAATAATGTTGGAGTACATAAATACTCTATGAGGATACATTTTCCTTGTGGAATAGAAGACTTAGTTTCTCTTTCAGGGCTCTTCCTTGATCAGATCAAAAAGGCTCTGGGATCAGCATGAAGTCTGTATCTTTACACCCAAGTCCTGCAGACTCCAGCCAAATACACATGCCATATCCCAAGTCCAAGTTTAGCCAAATAATGTGAGGCTCTGGAATTTTCCACTGTTCTATCAACCTAATCAGAAAGGGCTCCAAACTTAATTAATTTGCATTTAAATTCTTCTCTTTTCCAAATTAATAATCTATTGTAGGTCAACCATAAATCATTTACTCCGAAAAGTCCTACGTAGTAATTACTCCTTTCCAATCCAGTGCACTAAATTAGATTATAATTATTAGTCACACTTGCAGCTTTCATTTAGACTCCAACTCCAGCCAACACAAAACAAATGTTTGGAATGTTTATAAGCATTTTCTTTCTCTTTAACTTGACAGGCTTTTTTGCATTCAATAAAAATCATTATATAAACACTGGGTTTGCTTAATATCATGCAAATTATAAGAATGAACAGCTTGGCAAACATGAATCCACACAGTTCCACAGCCCCGTAGACCTGGCAGGCCAGGAAAGGGCGACGTTATGTTAAGGGCAATAAGAGGTCCATTGGCACTAGATTATCCTTCTGATGGGTCTAGAAGACAGTCTGAAGATCTCGGTGTGTATTTGTTTTACCGTTAGTGTATGTCTGACCTACCTGGCTTTAATCTCTAGGAAGAAGCATAGCATAGTGATAAGAATGAACTTTGAAGCCAGGTTTCATGGGTTCATTCACCAGCCTAATCAGCTCATCTATCAGCAAAATGGCCTTAGGAAGATCCTTCTTTAAGATTCAATTTCTCATCTGAAAATTACATGTAATAACAATAATAAATCACAGAGTTGGGGTGACAGTGAAATAAAACAACGCCTGGGACCTAGTAAAAACTTTATAAATATTGGTCACTACTATGTCATTAGAGCAAAAATTGTGTCTGTTCTGTTTCCCACTGTAGAGCTAGTCCTCAGTACAGCTCTGCTTGCAGAGATTATGAGCTCAATAAACAGCTGTTGATTGATTAAATGTAGGCTATTGACCAGCAGGGTGAACTTGGGCTACTTATTTGACCTCTCTGAACCTCAGCATACTAATTTACACGGGGGGAGGGTTGTCACAAAACTTAAGTGAGCTCATGTTAGTGTCGATGCCTGACACAAAGCATTTGTTTAATAAATGTTGGTGGACGTGAAAATTACTACAATTATTAGCTGTGTGTGCCTTGAACAAATCTCTTCATTCTAAGTTTTGGTTTCCTTATCTGAAAAAAAAATGACTTTGATTCCATTTCTCAGGTGAAATTGGAGAATTGCTCCTAGGCAGTGATGACAGTTTGCCAGGAAGGTGTGATAAAGGGGGGAGATGGACAAGTGAGTGAGGGTGTTTACAAAGGAGCCATCATCATGATGTGCCATGAAGAGTAAAAATGGAAGTGAGGTTCTTAATGGGTAAATGGATAAGGAAAATGCTTGCAGAGTGATGGGAGTGGAGTCCTCCAATTTCCTGCTGGAGTGGGAGTTCCAGAGTAAGGGAGGTGATGGGCTGGAGGTCAGAGTGGAATGCTTGAAATGACTTTTGGCAGGGGTGCAGGTAACTGCTGTCAGTCCTTCCCCTACCCCTTTATACATATTAGCATCCCAAACATATTTACTGCTGAATGAATATTTTGAGCCCTTTCTCAGGAAGAGCTTGCTTAGAGTTCATGAGGAATATTTGAACTGTCAATGAAAATATTTCCCACAACATTTTTCTTGCTATCTGGTTGATGCACAGAATTAGTGCTGCTTCTCTACCATTTATTCAATAAATATTGCAATATGTACTGGGCATCATTTTAAATTCTTGAGACATAGCATTGTATTAATTCCCCCACATAGAAATTTTATTTTATATAGTTTGACTTAATTTTCATGAACCAATCTCTGCCAGTGTGGAGCTTACATCCTAATGGGGGAACAGATTATAAAATCAAACATGGCTTAGTTGTATTATATAAAAAGGATAAGGGCTATGGAAAAAGTAAAGTAGAGGAGGAGCAGGAACATCTGAGGGTGGGATTTTACGTAATATGGTTGGGGTTAGCTTCACTGAAGTGACCTTTAAGTAGTAGCTGAAGGAAAACTCCAACTCTGTGCTCCCTTAGGGAACACATTCCCTTTTGGTATTAATGTGGCTGAGCAGCCGATGGTTCAAGGCATTCTTCTAGACCTCAGCATTTGAGTAGCCCAGATCATTACCATCTGTTCCCTCATGTCTAAACATGATTTTCTCTCTCCAGCAGGATAATAAAATTACCATCATGAAGAAGCTGTCTCATGAGAAAACCCACTATGTGAACCTCCAACACTGTTGAAGAGTCACCACATAAGCTCTTCAGATGGCCAATTGTCCCCTTCAGGATCCTGGGATGGGACCATGTACCTCTGGCAATGTAAAACTGGTACTGGCATTATCAGTAGGTGCCCTTCGGAAACCCACTGGAATGTCTCTGGCTCCTAAAATAAGATCATTAAGTAGTAGAGTGCCCTGGGATGTGGAAGCTTACCTTTCAGAACTAGACTTGGGGTCATTCTCACCTGACCACATCAGCCATCTAGGAAACATGACCCAGGCTTCTGTTCTTAGAGGCTTCTGTTGGGCCTCTGCAGGAATAAATGCACGCTATTCTCTGGGCAATCAATGAGAAAAAAGAGTCTCTATACATTTATTGAAAGAGAGATTAACAACTGCTACTGGTTTAGTGAAATGCAGAGTTCAAGAAAGGAGTTAGGACCCAATTGAAGAAGTAACAAACAGTCATGCCAGGAATACATTCCAAACCATAACCCTGTCTGGTACACGGACACCCAGACAGTTTGTTGGCTCTAAGAGGTAGCAGGCAGAAGCCTCCAAAAAGAACTTATCTGGCCACAGCCTAAGAAAGGAATCATTTAAGTTTTTAAAAAGAAACATTTATCCATCCAAGTAACATAGCTTATTTGTAAATATCTAGAAGAAACATCAGTAAAAATACATATGTCTTGGTCATTGCCACAGAAGAATCAGGTAGAGAACAAACGTCTTTAATTTAATGAGGACACAACCCATCTAGATAATCGAGCTCCTGAAGAATAACAGGTCTAGTGGATAACTAACACAAGTGTTTAAATAGCTTAAACTTGATCTTAATATTTACATAATGGCTTCAATGCTTTGCTTTCCAGCCACACTCACTCACTCAACTCAGTATTCTTCTTAAACAAAGCCTAAAATGAAATCACTTAAAAACTCAAGAGTAGAATTACTTTCAAAGTATTTTTAATGCAATCTCAATTCCAATTTGAGAATTCAGTATAAATTCTGTACCCATTTGGATAATTGTTTGACTTTGGGGTTCCTGTTACTCTGCAATTCATACCAAATCTGTTGAGAGTTTTCCAGCGTGAAAAAGAAAACGAATCTTGGCTTTCTTAAATTTTATTAAGAAAGTAATAAAATATTTCTTTTCAATTGAACCATTGACTTAAGCTAATACAAGCATGTAGTTTAAAAATCAACTAGTAAGATAAATAACAAAGTACCACTTTTCTTTTTTGAAATCGTACTGGATTAACATTCATCTGGAATAGGCTCAGAAATAATCTAGTCTAGTAGTTGTTGTCCTCTTTGGATCAGGGACCCCTTTGAGAATCTAATAGGAGCTATGGATACCTTCCCCAGGAAATCTATGTTTGTATAATTTCAAGGGATTCATGGAACTAGGAGCTCTATAAAATCTATATTTAAAAATCTATAGTCCAAAAGAACATATTCCCTTTATAATGAAAACTTTGTGGCTCAGAAAATGGAAAGAATTCAATGCCAATTAAATAGTTAAAACAAAAGAGCAAGATTCGCTTCTTTGTCTGCTAATTCCCGGAATCTGTACACCTCCTATGTCATATTGCCTCTCTGGGAAGCAGAAACAGCAAGCCATGTTCTATCAAAATTCTCTCACTTTCTCTCAAGTTATAATCAAATATGGAAACACACCAGAACAGTATTTTACACAGTGACATACCATGGGACAGTTCATGAATGAAGAAAAAATGAGTTTATTGGTTAATTGCCACTTCTTAGATATTTATAAAGAACCTCAACATATTAAAGGTTTTGAGAAGTCCTGCAATAAACAAATTGCATGTTACATTAACATAATTTCCCAAACTTATTTGAGCATGAAACATTTTTAACGCACACTTATTAATTAATATTCTTGTATACAATATTCCAAAGGATGCCAATTGGGGAAACACTGCAATTGGTGCAACATGCCTATATTATCATTGCCCTCATCACTTTTTACAGACCCTTGACTGTGGTGTTAATGCATAAGCTCATGGCAAATATGCATCACATTTTTTGCAATGTGAATTCCCAAGGGCCCAAAATGTTCCCAGGTCACATCTCCTGGGAAACCAGCCCAGATGAAAAGCCAGGTATTGGAGAGGTACTGCCCCACATGTGCAGCTATTCTAGATATCTGTTGCTCAGTAACAACCCATCACAAACTACATTGGCAGCTCTTCTGGTTATCTATTGCTAAATAACAAATCATCATAAAATTTTGGGGCTGAAAAACAACTTAATATTATCTCTTAAGATTCTGTGGGTTTACTGGGTTCAGCTGGGCAGAATTTTCTTTGGATTTGTCATGATGTTGTAAACATGCATGTGCAAGTATCTTTTTCATATAATGACTTATTTTCCCCTGGGTAGATAACCAGTAGTGGGATTGATGGATCAAATGGTAGTTCTACTTTTACTTCTTTAAGAAATCTCCACACTGTTTTCCCCAGTGGTTGTGCTAGTTTACATTCCCACCATCAGTGTAAAAGTGTTCCCTTTTTACCACATCCCCCCCAACATCTACTATTTTTTTTATTATGGCCATTCTTGCAGGAGTAAGGTGGTATCGCATTATAGTTTGGATTTGCATTTTCCTGATCATTAGTGATGTTGAGACTCTACCTCTTAATGAAGAAATAGCAAGGAACTTGTAATGTTTTGCTTTACACCTATCAAAAATCTTGTTACTTTGTATTATAATAACCTGTTTACTTCAACATCTATACAGTTATACTATAATCATTTTGGGGGTAAGATTAGTGCTTAGTCATTGCTCTATCCTAATCCTTAGGAGTCAATCAATATTTGTTGAATAAATAGGTAAATGAATGAAAGAGAAGTGAATGAGTGAGTGAAAGAAGAGAATAAGATTATCTTAAAGAAGCTTAATTGTGAAGAGTTTTCTAAAAATTGTATTCATCAAGATGAAATATATTTGAGCATGTTTACATACAGAAAGTAAAGACCTAATAGAGAGTGTAGTTGAGATTACGAAAAGGGAAGATATGGTGGTTAGAACCAAGTTCCTTATGAGATCAAAAGGACATGATCCATAACAAGGTGGAGGGATTGATCTTAAGAAAGGAGAGAAACATCTTGACTAACACACCAAGTAAAGAGGAAAAGCTGTGTATGGTAAAGAGAAGCCTGTGAGCAGAGAGGGGAGCATTGGAAAATTATGCCCAGGGCCTGATTGACTCAAACTAAGTAAAATAGTGGGAAAAAAGCAGAGCTGCATCATAGCTCTAAGTGCCCTGTATTAGTCTGTTCTCACACTGCTATAAAGAAATACCTGAGACTCGGTAATTTCTAAAGAAGAGAGATTTAATTGACTTATGGTTGCATCGGCTGTACAGGAAGTGTGGCAGCATGTGCTTCTGAGGAGGCCTCAGGGAGCTTTTACTCCTGGCGGAAGGCAAAGTAGGGGCAGGCATCTTACAAGGCAGAAGCAAGAGACGGGGTGAGGGAGGTTCACACACTTTTAAACAACCAGATCTCATGAGAACTCTCATAGAACAGCACCAAAGGGATGGTGCCTGACCATTCATGAAGGATGCACCCCCATGATCTAATCACCTCCCTCCAGGCCCCACCTCCAACACTGGGAACCACAGTTGAACATGTGAGGACAGAGATCCAAGCCATATCATGCCCTAAATTTCATTCAGTTATTTATTCATTCAATATGGATACCTGCCAACTATGGGCCAAGTGCTATAGCAGTACTACAGGCTAGTTATTTCTACCAATGGTGAAGTGAGTACATCAATTTCTGAACTTTTCAAAGGACTTCCCAATCTTGATTATAAAAATTTTAAAACTTACTGATTATTTAAGTGCACAGTGTTCAGAAGCAAATGGATTTGGGGAAAAGTCTTAATGCACCTTGCTACTATTCACCATTCATCCTCCCTATGGCTCCCATACATTTCCACAAAACCACAGAGAAATTTGCAGTTGAGAATAGATTCAGAAAGAGCATAGGTAGTGAGGTAGGAGAGTTGATGAATTTGATTAACAGTTGATGACACTTTGTAAGTAAAATATATACATACAATAAATTTTTCCTTTTAGGACCCAGGGTCAAAAAAAACTTTTCATCCCTTAATAAATGTATTTTTTATTGTTATTAATTAAATAATTTTTCTTTCATTTTCAATCATCTGTTATATCATTGCTTAACTTAGAACATGATTACAATAATTATCTCATTGTGAGTACTAATACATATATACCTCTCCTCTTTCCACTTTATTTATGGTATTTAAAAAAATTTTTACTGTCTTGTTTGTTTGGATTAAGTGTAGAAGTTATTTCAAAATTGCATTGGAAGTGGGTAGGATATACACTAATTTTTTAAAGAAATGCTGAACAAAAGTAGCAGAATGAGCTGGCCACTAAGATCATCAGTCTGTCAATCCTGAAGCAATGCTTGTCTTAATATAACTCCATGGACCCGAACATATAAGAAGAATGGATACAACAGGACACTCAAATGGTTGGCATAAGTCATGTAAGAGGTTAATACGTGAGAGATCCCAAGTGTAGTAAAAGAAGAAATGCTTTCAGAATTCTAGAAAACACTTAAAGCAGTTCAAAAAGAGTTACTCCATTTATTATACCATATTTGTATATAAACGTTCATCTAATCCTTTAGAGCTTTTATTTCCCAAATCAATTATAGGTAGAGCAGATTGTTTGAGGCTAAGGCCTCAGATTAACTCTAAATAGAAATTCAATTACATAAATTCATGGATTTGTTTATTCAATGACTGTTTATTAAGTACTATGAATTGGGTACTCTACTGGGAACTAGAGCTACATCAGGAGACAAAGGGACATGATCTTGACCTCATGGAGCTTATAAACCAGTAAAGGAGCCAGATATTTGGTAAAAATGAATAGCACATATAATGGGCTAAATAGTGGTCCCTGAAATATGTTCACATCCTAATCCCCAGAAGGTGTGAATATTACCTTACATGGCAAAAGATATGATTAAGTTAAATACTCTTAAGAGGAGGCACTTACCCTGACTTACCTGGGTTGACCTGAAATTCAGTCACATCCATTATTAGAAGAGAGGGGCAGAGGAAGATTACACAGACAAGCATAGGAGAAGGTGACATGAAAATGGAGGCAGCGATTGGAGTGATGCAGCCATTAGCCACAGGACACAAAGGAATGCCTACAACCACCAGCAACTGGAAAGGGCAAAGAACGGACTCTCCCACAAAATCTCCAGAGCGACTGTGGCCTTGCCAACTCATTGATTACAGAACTGAGAGAGAATAAATTCTTGTTTTAAGCCACTGAGGTTGTAGTAATTTGTTAGAGCAGTGCTAGGAAACTAACACCGCACAAAAACTGCAGTATAATTATAATTTGTGACAAGTGTCTAAAATGAAAAGTACAGAATGATAAGGGTAGAACATGGAAACCTACACTGTATTGAGTATAATAAAGAGAAAAGAGAAGGACAAGGGAAACAATGTAGACTCACTTTATGGAATATCTGGTTAATAATCATAGTGCTAAACACAGGCACACACTTATATGCACACATTGCCAGAAAAATGCCCTACCAAGCCCACATTCCAAAATACAAAATTATATGTGTGTGTATTTGTGTAGATAAATAGGTAGATTCAAAACTGTCGTGGAAATATATATTTATACTATAAACAGTAGTTTAAAGTTAATTAAAATAAAAAGGTTTTGATAACAATGCTGATTATATTATTCTAATTCTAGATTAGAATTTCCCATAATGTTATCATGGATTCAGTTTAATATTTGATTTCCCCAAAAGGTTTCCTAAAATTCTAAGAGGATATGAAATTTTATGTCTTCAAAAAAAAATTATAGATAACATTGTCAACACCACCTGGTGATGGGGCACTTTGCAAACCCCAGAATATGACTGAGGGTATCCAGAACACCAAGTGCAGTAGGAGCTACACAAATTCAAGATTTGAGGAGTGTGAGTGGCATGAAATTAAAAGGGACAACCAAGGTCATCAGGATAGATACAGAAATGGAAAAAACTACATAATTATTTATTCTCAAAAGTAGAGAACACCCAGCTAATTTTTATTATTACTTGTAGAGACAAGGTCTCACTATATTGCGCAGGGTGATCTCGAACTCCTGGAGGCTCAAGCAATCATCCCACCTCAACCTGTCAAAGTCCAAAGTATTGGAATTGGAAGGATAAGCCACCAAACTCGGCAATTTTCAGCATTCTTAAAGAAAAGATAATTCCAAGCAAGAATTTCTATCTTGCCAAACTAGGCTCCATAAGCAAAGGAGATATGTTTTTCTGACAAGCAAGCACTAAGGGGATTTTTTTTACCACTAGACTAGCCTTGCAAGAGATTCTTAAGTGAATTGTAAACATGAAAATGAAAGAACAATATCTGCTACCACAACATCACACTTAAGTACATAGCTCACAGACCCTATAAAGCAACTAGACAATGAAGAGTATAAAGCATCCAACTAACAACTTCATAAGAGGATCAACACCTCACGTATCAATATTAACCTTGAATTTAAATGGTCTAAGTGCCCCACTTAAAAGGTATAGAGCTGAAAGTTGGGTAAAAAAATAAGACCCTTCTATCTCCTGTCTTCCAGAAACCCCTCTCACACATAACAACACCCATAGGATCAAAGTAAAGGGTTGGAGAAAGACGAATCATACAAATATTTAGAAAACAAAAGAGAGCAAAAGTTTCTGTTTTTATATCAGAAATAACAGTCTTCAAACCAACAACAGTAAACAATAACAAAGAAGGGTATTACATAATGACAAAGGATTCAATTCAAGTTAAGTCAAGAAGAGTTAACTACCTTAAACATGTACACCCAACATTGGAACACAGATTCTTAAAGCAACTACTTCCAGACCTATAGAAAGACTTAAACACCAAGAAAATAATAGTGCAGAACTTCAACCCCTCACTGATGCCCTTAGACAGATCAGTTGAGCAGACAACTAACAAAGAACTTCTGGACTTAAATTTGACACTTGACCATTGGATCTAATAGACATCTACAGAATGTTTCACCCATTAAGCACAGAATATATATTTGTCTCCATAGTACATGGAACGTACTCTAAAACTGACCACATATCAGCCATAAAGCAAGTCTCAATAAATTCAAAAAAAGTGAAATCATACCAACCATATTCTCAGAATACAGTGGAATAAATATTAAAATCAATATCAGGAAGATCCCTCAAAACCACAAAATTACATAGGAATTTAATAAATTGCTTGTAAATCACTTTTGGATAAACAACGAAATTAAGTCAGAAATCAAATTATTCTTTGAAACAAATGAAAACACAGACACAACATATCAAAATCTCCGGGATGTAGCAAAAGCAGTGTTAAGAGGAAAGTTTATAGGGCTAAGCACACCAACCTCAAAAAATCAGAAAAATTTCAAATTAATGATTTAACATCACGCCTAGAGTAACTAGAAAAACAAGAACAAATTAACCCCAAAGCTAACACAAGAAAAAAAAAAACTAAAATCAGAGCAAAACTCAATAAAATTCAGATCCAGAAATCCATACAAAGAATCAACAAAACCCAAATTAATTTCTTAAAAGGAAAAACAAGGATGATAGACCTCTAGCTAGATTAATAAAAGAAAAAAAGGAGAGAACATACAAATAAGCACAATCAAAAATGACAAAGGTGACATTACAACCAATCCCCAAAAATACAAACGATCTTCACAGACTGGAGAACAGAAAGTGGATTCTCACTATTCTTCATTGTTAAATGTATCCTCAATACACCCTCCTGGAAAAGAAGTAGAGGCTAATAAAGATGAGATTAATAATAATAGCCATTATCATTTGTTGAGAACTGACTATGTATGAGGCTCTATGCTAAGCACTTTCACGCAATGGCTCTTTTAAATCCTCACAACTCCATCAAGTAAGTAATAACACTTGCATTTTACAAATAAGGAAACTGAGGTTTTGAGAGTTTCTTTAATTCAAATTACTCAAATTCACAGAATTCATAAACAGTAGAGGAGAATTAGAAGGCAAGTCTTTCTCATTCCAGAACTTGGGTGTTTAGCTACTACTTTATACTGAACTCAAGGTATCTGGGTAACACAAACAAAAGGCTTCCATCATTTTATTGTTTCAAATTATGCATATGAAGAAGCTTCCACAGTTTTGTAGAGATATTTTAGTAGCTTCCAGAAAGGAAAACTACATGAGTTGAGTTGGCACGTTAGCTGCTTAATCATGTTTGCTTTAATGTCTACTAAAAAATAAAAGCTATATCTTACCTTGCCCAGAGGATGTTCCAAGTTTTTGTGGGTCAATATAAATTCAGGTAAAATAGAAAGAAAGAAAATTCAAAGGGCCATTATTGTTCACAGGCCAAATTATTGCCCCATTTAGAAGAACTATTGAAATTAAATATTAAAATCTTGAAGTAACATTATGTTATTCAAAGTCTATTTTTCTGCCATCTACTTTCAGAAAAATGAATCTCAAAAGAATAAGGAACATTTGGCTAAGTATTTTTTTCTACCAAGTGTTGGGAGTAATCAGAGTGGCTTTAAGCCAAAGAGATAACATTGCTCTGACAGAATTGTCCTGAAACCATTCAAATGATTTATGGTGCTTTAAGTCCTACAAACTTACATCAAGTTAAATTAAAGGAATGAGATAAAATAGAGACATCTGTCTATATATTCAGGGTGTATATGCTGATGTTTGTATACAATATATATAATGCTACTACATCACTTTACCATTTTTGTCACAGACAATAACTCAACAACAGCTTTATGCCAGCCAAGGGGATCATAACTGGCAGACCTCAGTATATTTTATACTGCATTAGTGCATTGCTTCAGTCAGCTAACGATCCTGACTTTTCAACCCATCTATTTCATTAGTGAATCTGAATTTACAGGCAACCTCTTTCTCCTAATGCACAGAGCAGCTTCCCTGGCCCCTGTGGCATATTGTGGCTTCACACCACCTAAATCAGTCACAGTTCTAGGACTTTCAGGATTTGGAAACTAATCCATTTAACTTTTCAGTGGGAACAATAGTTTCTTTCTGAGAAATGAGCTATTTAGTTAGAGCCTTTCTCTTCCTACCTCTTTCCTACCACATCAGTTCTAATGAATTGTCTAAAATCTGTTTTCCTCATTAGGCTGTAAACCACAGGAGAGAAAGAATGAAGCCAATCTTGCTCACAGAATCTAGCCCATGCCTGGTACATGTACAGTAAATACTTAATAAACATTTGATGTAGCTTTTATTTTTATGTAATCATAAAAAATGCCATGCTGGATCACATTAGCAGTCCATTCATAAATACATCTGTGGTATGATTGTCCTATCAACAACTGTTTATTTAGTGTCTACTATGTATGGGGTACCATGCTGGTGGAAACAAAAATAAGTAAGACCATCTCTGCCTACAAGTTGCTTAGGAGTTTAGAAGGAGCAATGAGACAATTTCAATAGGTATAATCCAAGATGAATAATGTAGGCGCTATGAAAGAAGTACCAAGAAAGTGCTACAGGATTTAAAAAACATCTTATTGTCAGAATCTGGAAAGGAGAAGGTAGCTTTTAGATGGAACATGGAGGAAGGTTGGAATTCTCAAGAGAATGGAAAGAAAGGAAACAACAAACTCAAGGGCACAGCAGGAACAAAGCCACAGAGACCAGAAAGTGTGGGATCTTTTCAGGACAGTTTACTTGTGACTCTAGTGTACCAATAGCTTGAGTTACATGCAGAAGCTATGGTGATAGTGCAACGACTAAGCTGGTCTTATACGTGGGAACCTTGCATATCAAGGCAAGGAAGGAGGAGCTGGGGCTTAATTCAGATACACAGAGCACCCTTCATGGCAATGGCCCATAGGAGACCATAGTCATTTTCAATATTTGGCTATACATAGTTGTCTCTGAATCCCTTCAGTGACTCCCTTCAGTGACTTTTTTTTTTTTTTTTTCTCAAAGCCAGACAGTGCTAGTCCCTATACTGTCCCTGGTAGCATCTCAATTGCTTTTTTTTTTTTTTTTCTGTTTTCAAACTTGCCAACAATTTTCAAATCCTGGATTCTTTACACAAATTGTAAAACAATTCTCTGGTTTTTTTGCTTTTTTTTAAAAAAATTTCTGTGCTAGTCTTTTCTTTAGGGAAGAGAAGAGGGGTTCACTGGTGAGTCAGCCACAGAGCTCAAAGCCTTATACATTATATTTATCTCATTTAATTTTCACAACTTGCAAATCACTTGGATACTATTATCACTCCGATTTCAGAGATTTGCAAAGTAAGGTCATTGAGCTGGTAAGAATCAGAGATGGATTCAAATTCAAGTGCCTGATTTGAAAGGTGAACTTTTAACCACTCACCACACCATACTGATTCTTTTAAAGAGTTCATTTCTAACAGCATACAGTCAAAATGTGTTGTTTTTTTTTTTTTTTGTCATTAGTTTTCAATGTCTTTACAATTACCTCCACAAATATATAGGATTTATTTGACTACATGAGGAGAGAAAGTCTAACTGCAAATGATGTGGCTCATTCTGCCTAGACAGGAGAAGATGCCACACTGGCACTGTTCTTCACACTATCAAACATTATTTTTAAGTCTGGGATATTTTCCAAATCTGAAATGCTGTCTTTGTTTTCCCCGAACCAAATAATAACTGTCTTACTTCCAACAAAGATAGAATGACAGAATTGTGTTTGCTTCTGGTTTTTATTTTTCCAGATAATATCAGAAAACACAGAGGGAAACAGTATTCTCAGAGTCTATTAGGCAACAGTGCTAGATAATACATTTTTGAACAGTAGTGAAAACATAGCCCTGGTAAATAAATATATATTGATTTGGTTGATTTGTTCATTCTTTATGTACTAGAAACAGCTACCTATAAAAGGTAATAACTGACTTGAACATAATATCTGGTTTGATGTATTCCCTCAGTCACTGAAATTATAGAGAAATCCAATGCTGAAATAAACTTTTACTTTTGGAAACAATTTTTTTTTTATTACAATAATGCTCTCAGCTGAAAAAGCAAATGCCACTCAGTTTAAATTATAATATAAGATCTAAATATTCATTATTTTAAAGACAGTAGATTTGTCACAAGATAGCTTTGTGAATCAAGAATTCTAAATGGCAAGGGATATTCTTGGTCTCTGGTGACAAAACCTATAGGAGCATCAATTTAGCCTCATATGTTGAGTTTACATATGGTTGGTCATGGAGGTATAAACATTCATTTGGAGAAAATGTAATGGTAAATTTTCAGAACATATTATTCAGAGAAGGTAAGAATCTAGTTTTACATCAAAGTCCAGAGTCAACACACTCACGGGAAACAGTAAGAAATTATCGATAAAATTATGCAATAGCAAGCCAGCAGAGCGAGTAAAAGCACTTTTTTTCAGGGCTCTGACCAAGGGAATGAGCTGTAGTGCCCTTGCCTGGCAGGTGTAATCACAAAGCCCATTATCTAGTCAAGCATAGAAAATGTCTCAATAGATGCTATTCTTAAAAAAACAGATGTCAACACGCATCCTCACCCATCAATTTGGCTAAACATGGCTTGAGCCCCCTTCATACAACTGAAGTTACTCCCAACCCTCTCCACATTTCTGTGAGTTTCATTTCATGCTTTTCTGCACTTCTTGCTTTCTGAGGATATTTTATTATTATTCACAGTCTTCTTGAGTTGAAAGTTTAGTTTATGAATTTTCAGTTTTTCAAATATATGTTTTAAATCTATAAAGATCCTCCACAAATACCTTTCCAGCTACATTCTCATTTAAGCTGCATTCTCATTTCTAGTCCATGTTAAATATTTCATAACTTCCATTAAGCTTTCTTCTTTAACCCATTAAGTATTTAGAATTGTGTTCCTCAGTTTCCAATTATATTTGGCTCTGGGAGAAGTTATTAGTTGAGCTATTTTTAAAAATTAATTTCTGATTTATTACACTGTGTTTAAAAATTGTTATTAGTGTAATATGCTTTGGAATTTGTTGAGACTTCCTTTATTGCCTAGAATGTGATCAGTTTTTCAAAACTTGTTTTACATTTGCTTAAAAAGATGTAAAATTTCTTTTTGTTTTTTTAAATTATACTTTAAGTTCTAGGGTGCATGTACACAACGTGCAGGTTTGATACATAGGTATAAATGTGCCATGTTGGTTTGCTGCACCCATCAACTCATCATTTACATTAGGTATTTCTCATAATGCTATCCCGCCCCAACCCCCTACCCCCGACAGGCCCTGTTGGGTGATGTTCCCCGCCCTGTGTCCAAGTGATCTCATTGTTCAGTTCCCAACTATGAGTGAGAACATGCGGTGTTTGGTTTTCTGTCCTTGTGATAGTTTACTGCGAATGATGGTTTCCAGCTTCATCCATGTCCCTGCAAAGGACACAAACTCATCCCTTTTTAATGGCTGCATAGTATTCCGTGGTGTATATGTGCCACATTTGCTTAATCCAGTCTATCATTGATGGTCATTTGGGTTGGTTCCAAGTCTTTGCTATTATGAATAGTGCCACAATAAACATAACACGTGCATTTGTCCATATGTTGGGTGCAGGGTTCAGTATTTTTATAATTAAATAATAACTGTTAATTATGTTATTCAAAACTCATATAGCCTTTAGTCTTGGTCTCTCAATTTCAAAATCTCCTACTTAGTATCTATATTAATTCTGTCTTGCAGTTTTACTATATGTTGATTTTTAAATGTTTAAGATGTATTTTCAGTGAATACAAAACCATTGTTGTTGAATAAGCCATATAGTATTTTCTACTACTTCAGTCTCGTGCTGTTTTTAACTTCAAAAATGATTTAAATTATTTTCTGACTCAGAATCATGTATTGCATTTAGTTGGTGTCTGTTTTTAATCAGAAGTCCCTCAGTCTTTTTTGTGTTTTTATAATGTTATTAGGAATACCGGTCACCTGTCTCGCAGAATGTGCCACAGTAAGGGTCTATCCGATGTTTCCTCATGATCATATTCAGGTTACATATTTTTGGCAAAAATAGTACAAAAATTATGTTATGTCCTCTTCCTCTTCTGTTAAGGGTACATGATATTGGATTGTTCCATTCCCTGTAAAGTTAACTTTAATTGCATGGTTAAGATGGTATATGCCAGTATTCTCCTCTGTAAAGTTACTGTTTTTCTCTGTGTTGTTATAAAGTATTTTGTAGGGAGATACTTGCGTATGTGTGGAGGTAGGGGGAGGTATTAACAAATTTTCACTTACTGGTTTTAGCATCCTCTGATAATGCAATCCTGAATCATTTATGTTTCTGGTGGTTTCTAAATATATATTTTTGATGTATGAAAAGTTTATTGGAATTCAATACTTACCTGTATTTCTTTAGAATATAACAGATTGAAGAAAAACAGCCAAAGAGATTGAATAACAATTAAGCAAGTAAGACTTATAAATGACCAATAACTATACCAAAAAATTCTAACTACCCCAATTGAAAACATCCAAATAAAAACAATGAAGCATATGTTTTCACCAAGCAAATTTGCAAAGAAAAAGAATAATAACATTCTGTGGCAGGATTTTCAAAAACAGAAAGTAGTTCTTTGTATTTTTGTACTTTCACAACTACATCTTTACTGCTACAGCTATAATATAGATAAAAAATTTTGGAAGCAATTTGGCAATATCAAAATATTTTTCCCTTTCAACTTCTGTTTTAGATTTAAGGGGTACACGTGCAGGTTTGTTGCATGGGTATGTTGCCTGATGCTGGTGTTTGGTTTAGCAATGCTATGAGCAATGTACTGAGCATAATGCCCAATAGTTTTTCAACCTTTGACTCCTTTCCTCCCTCCGCCTCTAAACGTCCCCAGTATCTATTTATTATTTTTATCTTTATATCCGTAAGTACCCAATGTTTAGCTCCCACTTATGAGTGAGAATATGCAGTATTTGGTTTTTGGTTCCTGAATTCATTTGCCTAGGATAATTAATGTTATCCTAATGTCATCCAATGTTATCCATGTTGCTGCAAAAAACATGACTTGTTAAGGCTATGTAGTATTCCACGGTTTATATGTTCCACATTTTCTTTGTCCAATTGACCACTGATGAGCACCTAGATTGATCCCATGTCTTTGATATTGTGAATAGCACTGCACTGAACATACAAATGCATGTTGTAGAATAATTTGTTTTATTCTGGATATATACACAGTAATGGGATTGCTGGGTTGAATGGTAGTTCTAAGTTTTTTGAGAAATCTTCAAACTGCTTTCCAGTGGCTAAACTAACTTACATTCCCACCAGCAGTGTATAAGAATTCCCTTTTTTTTCCATGGCTTGCCAGCATCTGTTTTTTTTTGTTTTGTTTTGTTTTGTTTTGTTTGGCTTTTTGCTAGTAGCCATTCTATCTGGTATAAGATGGTATCTCATTGTGGTTTTGATTTACATTTCTCTGATGATTGGTTATGCTGAGCATCATTTTTCTTATGACTGTCAGTTACTCGCATGTCTTCTTTTGGGAAGTGTCTGTGCATGTCTTTCACCCATTTTTAATGGGGTTATTTGTTTTGGGCTTGTATTAAGTTCCTTGTAGATTCTGGATATTGGACCTTTGTTGGATGCATGCTTTGCAAATATTTTCTCTCATTCTATAAGTTGTTTCTTTACTCTGTTGATAATTTATCTTGCTGTGCAGAAGCTCTTTAGTTTAATTGGATCACTTGTCAACTTTTGTTTTTGTTGCAGTTGCCTTTGAGGACTTAATCATAAATTCTTTGTCACGCCCAATGTCCAGGCCTAGGTTTTATTCTAGGATTCTTAGAGTTTGAGGTCTTACATTTAAATCTTTAATCCATTTTGAGTTAATGTTTCTATACAGTGAAAGGTAGGGGTCCAGTTTAATTCTTCTGCATATGGCTAGCCAGCGATCCCAGCACCGTTTATTGAATAAGGAGTCCTTCCCCCTTGCTTATTTTTGTCAACTTTTTTCTTTTTTGGGGGGGGGGGACAGAGTCTTGCTCAGTCGCCCAGTCTGGAGTGCAGTGGCACGATCTCGGCTCACTGCAAGCTCAGCCTCCCGGGTTCAAGCCATTCTCCCGCCTCAGCCTCCCAAGGAGCTGGGACTACAGGCGCCCAGTGCCACGCCCGGCTAATTTTTTGCATTTTTAGTAGAGACGGGGTTTCACCGTGTTAGCCAGGATGGTCTCGATCTCCTGACCTCGTGATCCGCCTGCCTCGGCCTCCCAAAGTGCTGGGATTACAGGCGTGAGCCACCGCGCCCGGCCTTTTTTGTCGACTTTATCAAAGATCATATGGCTGTATATCTGTGGTTTTATTTCTGTGTTCTCTATTCTCTTCCATTGGTCTATGTGTTTTCTGTTCCTGTAACAGTGTCATGTTATTTTGGTTATTGTAGCCTTATGGTTTAGTTTGAAGTTGGGTAATGTGATGCCTCTGGCTTTGTTCTTTTTGCTTACGAATGCTTTGACTATTTAAGCTTTTTGTTGGTTCCACATGAATTTCGGAACAGCTTTTTCTAATTCTGTGAAAAATGACATTTGTAATTTGATAGGAATGGCACTGAATCTATAGACTGCTTTAGGCAATTTTAATGAAATTAATTCTTTCGTTATGAACCATGGAATGTTTTTTTGTTGTTGTTGTTGTTATGTGTCATCTATGATTTCTTTCAGCAGTGTTTTGTAGTTCTCCTTGTAAAAATCTTTCACCTCCTTCGTTAGATATATTCCTAGGTGTGAGTGTGTGTGTGTGTGTGTGTGTGTCTATTGTAAATGAGACTGTGTTCTTGATTTGGCTCTCAGATTGAGCATTATTGGTGTATAGAAATGCTACTGATTCTTGTACTTTGATTTGGTATCCTGAAACTTTACGGAAGTTGTTTATCAGTTGCAGGGGATTTCTAAGTATAGAATTATATTATCAGGCTGGACACGGTGGCTCCTGCCTGTAATTCCAGCAGTTTGGGAGGCCAAGGTGGACAGATCGCAAGGTCAGGAGATCGAGACCATCCTGGTCAACATGGTGAAACCCCATCTCTACTAAAAACACAAAAATTAGCTGGGCATGGTGGCATGCACCTGTAGTCCCAGCTACTCAGGAGGCTGATGCAAAAGAATCATTTGAACCTGGAAGGTGGAGGTTGCAGTGAGCCAAGATCACACCACTGCACTTAGCCTGGTGACAGAGTGAGACTCCATCTCCA
>NW_012115933.1:2729523-2758715 GCF_000951035.1 Colobus angolensis palliatus
TCAGCCTCCCGAGTAGCTGGGACTACAGGTGTGCACCACCACATCCAGCTAATTTTTGTATATTTAGTAGAGAAGTGGTTTAACCATGTTGGCCAGGATGGTCTCAATCTCTTGACCTTGCGATCTACCCACCTCGGCCTCCCAAAGTGCTGGGATTACAGGTATGAGCCACCACACCTAGCCAGTGAATTAACTTTTTGATGTGCTGCAGGATTAGGCATGCTAGTATTTTGTAGAGAATTTTTGCATCTATCCCTGTGTTAGGGATATTGGCCTGAAGTTTTCGTTTTTCACTGTGTCTTTGCCAGGTTTTGGTATGAAGGTGATGCTGGCTTCATAAAATGAGTTAGGGAGGAGTCCCTCCTTCTTGGTTTTTGGCAAGTTTCAGTAGAATTGGCACTGGTTCTTCTTCATACATCTGGTAGAATGTGGCTGTAAATCCACCTGGTCCATGGCTTTCTTTGGTTGGTGGGTTTTTTATTAATTATTCCATTTCAGAACTTGGTATTGGTCTGGTCAGGGTTTTAATTTCTTCCTGATTTTATCCAGGAATGTTTTGTTTCCAGGAATTTATCTATCTCCTCTAGATTTTCTAGTTTGTATGCATAGAGGTGTTCATAATAGTCTCTAGGAATCTTTTGTATTTCTGTGGGATTGGTTGTAATGTCACCTTTGTCATTTCTGATTGCGCTTATTTGGATCTCCTCTTTTTTACTTTGTTAAACTAGCTATCAGTCTGTCAATCTTGCTCAACCTTTTAAAGAACCAACTTTGGATTTTGCTGATTCTTTGCATGGATGCTCGGATCTAAGTCTCATTGAGTTCTACTCTGATTTTAGTTATTTATTTTCTTCTGCTAGCTTGGGGGTTAGTTTGTTCCTGTTTTCCTAGTTCCTCTAGGTGTGATGTTAGATCATTAATTTGAGATTTTTCAAAGTTTCCAAGGTAGCTGTTTATTACTACAAACTTTCCTCTTAACACTGCTTTTACCGCATCCCAGAGATTTTTATGTTTTGTCTGTTTTCATTTATTTCAAAGAAAGCACCAGATTCATAAAGTTTTCTGCCTCAATGATCTGTCTAAGGGTGTCAGTGGGGTGTTGAAGTCCCCCATTAATCTTGTGCATTTGTCTGAGTCTTTTCATAACTCTATGAGTAGTTGTTTTAAGAATCTGGTGCTCCAATGTTGAGTATGTATCTATTTAGGGCAATTAAATCTTCCGGTTGAATTGAACTTTTTATCATTATATAGTTTCCTTCTTTGTCTTTTTTTACTATTGTTGCTTAAAATCTGTTTTATTTGATATAAGAATAGCAATCCCTGCTTTTTTTTTGTTTTCCATTTGCTTTCCATTGTAGATCTTTCTCCAAACCTTTACTTTAACCCTATTGGTCTCATTACATATGAGATGGCTCTCTTGAACAAAGCAAACAGATGGGTCTTTTTTTTTCATCCAACTATGTGGTCTGTGCCTTTTAAGTGTGGATGTTTAGACCACTTGCATTCAGGTTTAATATTAATAGGTGAACTTTTGGTTCTATCATGAAGTTACTATAAGCTAATTGCTCTGTAGTTTCTATTGTGTGGTTGCTTTGTAGGGTCTGTAGACTGCCAAATGCTGATTTTCTAACTCTACTTTTCTGTCTACATTTCTCAGTTGGCATTCTACTCTGAAGAAGAGCTTGTCCTTATTACCCTGTCCTGGCCCTATTGCCACATAGCAAAACACTCCAAGATTAGAGGCATAAAACAACAACCGTTTTGTTATAGTTACACATACTTGTAGTCAGGAGTCTAGAAAGTGCATAGTGAAGAGAGATTTTCACTACCCTATCATTTCTCTTTTAACAACAAGCAGCCAGAAAGGGCAGACAGTAAAACACAGATAAGACAGCTCAGACATAGAGGGAGCAGGGGGAAGTCTCTTGGGTAACTGCCAAACTTCACCCTCATACAGTGGGCCCTAGTAAAACACTGGGCCATAATAAGCACATTCCCTTCCCTTCAAGTGTGCTAAGGTAGATAGGGAAGCTAAAAGCAGACTCGGTGGGTACACCTGCAACTGCACGAAGATGTATGGGAACAGACACAAAACTCCCTTCCAGATAAGCACAACAAAGAGACACAGAAGTAATCCAAGCCTCTAATAAACTCTCCTGCCCTGAATTCCTAAAAACTCTCAGTCTGTAAAAGAGAGTGCCTCTGACCTAACTCAGCCAGAAGCCCCACTCAGGTTTATTTTCCAAAATAAACCTATCTTTAACTGCCAAGCTGCTTTTCATGTTTCTTTCCTCTTTCTTTAATTCTTACACCTTTAAAGACAGTATAAATAAAATACTGTGAAATGAGTATTTAAGGACTATAAGTATATTTTGTCTTAGGTAGAAATTATGCTTTCACAATATAAATAAAATACTGTGTATGAAGGTAAATTGGTTTATTCTCCCATCCTTCACCCACACTTCAGTCTGATTATGTTATTTATTAGAGATAGGCTCATATTTTTCTTGATTATATTCCATTTTAGGATATTTGACCCATCCTTTTTGATATTATTTTATATTTTAGGCAAGTAAAACATTAATATAATACCAAAATTTAAAACTATGCAAAAAATAGAACTACTAAGAGAAGTGCTAACTCTTCATTCATTCAACCCCATTCTCACCCATCTCCTGTAGGTAATCAAACTCATTAGTTTCTATTTATCCTTCATATGTTTCACTTTGAAAAAATACCAGACATACTTGTTTTAGGTTAAATATTTTTATCTGATTACAACTTTAAACTTAGCTCATAGATATGTGCTGATTTCACTAACATTAGACCATTTTCCTCTTTGTCTCTTCCTTCTCCTTCCACTTTTTAGTTGCATTATTTCTACCTTATGAAGACAAATAAAAATTATATGTTATTCTTCCTCCTTCATTCTCACGTTTGATAAATCTACAATTAATACTCACAATAACTTCTTTTCTACAGTTTTCCCAGTTCTCTCTTGGTTAGATGTTTATCCTCTGGTAGATTCCTTAAGCAGGGCTTGTGAACATAATAGTCCTTAAATTCTTCAATCATTAAAATGGTTTTAACATATTCTTACTATTTGAAGAATAGTTTGGCTAGACATAACATCTTTGTTTCATAATTTCTCTCCTTTAGATTTTTTTCAATGCTGTTACACTATTGCTTTTCTTCATGCATTTATTTTTTAAGTCAAGCTTATGGTGGTAAGTTTTACATACAATAAAATTTGCCCTTTTAATGGGTGCAGTTTGATGAGTTTCAGAAAATATATAAGGTCATGTAACAACCATCAAAATAAAAATATATAAACCACCACCAACCACCATAATAAAGATATTTCCACGTCCCCAAAAAGTTTTCTCCTCCCCTTTTATAATCAGCATACTCTCTGCATCCACAGGCCCTGGAAAACACTAATCTGCTTTCTGTTCCTGTAATTTTGCCTTTCCTAAAATTTTATATAAATGGAATCATACACTTTATAGTCTTTTGTGTTTCTAGCATAATACTTTTGTGATTTATCCATGTCCTAGCAACACTTAATGGTTTCTACATGGTGACTAACTATAGCTACAACATGATTTTTTATTTGTTTACCAGTTTCTTGATAGTTGTGTTGCCTCTAGTTTCTAACTATTATGAATATAGTTGCTTCGAATATTTATGTGAAGGTTTTGTATGAACATATGTTTTTATTTCTCACGAATACATATCTAGGAATAAAATTTCTGGGTTATATAATAAGTTTATGCTTATTTATTATTTTTTTTTATTATTGAAACGATATCTCATTCTTTTGCCCAGGCTAGAGCGCAGTGGTGTACTCACAGTTCACTGCAGCCTCAGCCTCCCTGGGCTCAGGTAATCCTCCCACCTCAGACTCCTGAATAGCTGGCACCACAGACATGTGCCCCTACACCTATAAATATATATATATATATATATATATATATGTATTTTTTTTTTTTTTTTTTTAAAGAGAGAGTTTCACCATGTTGCCCAAGCTAGTCTCAAACTCCCAGGCTCAAGTGATCTGCCTGCTGCCTCAGCCTCTCAAAGTGCTGGGAATACAACCATGAGCCACCACACCCAACTATTTATGTTTAACTTTGTAAATACATATCAAACTGTATGTTATTTTTGAGAAATCAAATTCCAGTTTAACTCTTATTCTTGTAAGTTAACTTGAATTTTTTTTGCCCTGAGAACCTAAGGGCTTTTTCTTTCTGTTTAAAGTCTGATAGATTTACTAAGATATGTATCAGAGTTCATTGTTCTGAATGAATTTTCAGAGAGTGAATCATTTCATATGTGGATTTATTCTGTTTTTTAGAAATTTTTCTTGAACCATTGTTTCAAATTTTAGTCATCTTCATTGTTTTTCTTTTCAGGCAAGTAAATTGTACAATACATACATTAGACCTTCTTTGCCTAATTTCCATTGCACTCACTCTCTCTGACCCTTATAACTCTTCCATTTATCTTATGTTCATTCACTTTGCTGTTTCTCTACTTTTCTTCAGTTGTTTGTATTAATTTTCCATTTGAGTTTATTTAAGAGGAAGGCACCTTATAATTTAAACTTTGTTTCTAATATTTTTTTTTTTGCCTCTATTTCTCTCCTGAATTTTTTAATCAACTCTTACTTAATCTGTCTCTTTTTTTCTTTTTTGGCCAGTTTTAGTTTTAAGTTTACATATTTTTTAATTTCCTGTAATGCTTGTCAAGTTTTTGGTTTTTTTTTTTCAGTCTTCTGCTGCATGTTTTCATTTGGAGAGGAAATTTTTATCCGCTAAAATATGTTGATTTTAACTTTATGTTTTCTTTTTCTAGAAGCTTTGTTTAAACGAAGACTACTACCTTTCTGCATTTTGTGGACAGGGTTGGCAGTTTGAGATAACTTACAAGATTCCTGTTTCAAGATACTTTCTTCTGTCAATATAATGAAACACAACTCCTTTATTGGATCTTTTTTAAATGTTGGAGGAAGACTGTCTGCTTATTTTGAGGACCAGTCTGAAAATATTTGGCAAAAAACAGTAGGTATATGTCCTGTGGCTGATAATATTTTATACAAAAAAATACATGTACACAAGGAGACATGAATGAAAATATTTACCACAGCACTCTTTGTAAAAGGAAGAGTTCAAAACTACCTGGGTGTTTACCAATAGTAAATGGAAATCAAAATGTGTTATATACAAGTGATGGGGTAATAATAATTGAATGTAAGAAGAAAGTAGTAAGCAGAATAAGTGTTTAACATGACAACATGTATGTAAGTTAAATAGCACAAGTATGGATAAAATTTGAGACCAGGGATGATTAGTAAAAGAAAAGAAAATGCATAAAAAGAGAGACATACATGGATGTATGATAGCTTTCTGCAAACTCAGAATTTCAAGTAATCCAATTTTGTATAGTTGAAGTTCAATATTTTTATAAATTAAGTATAACCAGTAAAAAAATACAAATACAAAATTATTTGCTGAGAAGTTGCTCGTGCCAGTACCCATGAGGGCAAGGCTTGACTTAAGTGATTAAGAAGCATGGCTGGCTGGGTGCAGCGGCTCACGCCTGTAATCCCAACACTTTGGGAGGCCGAGGCAGGCAGATCACAAGGTCAAGAGATCAAGACCATCCCGGCCAACACGGTGAAACCCTGTCTCTACTAAAAATACAAAAATTAGCTGGGCATGGTGGTGCACTGTAATCCCAACTACTCGGGTGGCTGAGGCAGGAGAATCGCTTGAACCCAGGAGGCAGAGGTTGCAGTGAGCCAAGATCATGCCACTGCACCTCCAGCCTGGCCCAGCCTGGCAACAGAGTGAGACTCCATCTCAAAAAAAGCATGGCCAGCATATTCTTGATCTTATTTCAAGAATACCTTCTTCTGTCAATACAATGAAACATGACTCCTTTACTAGATCTTTTTGAATCATGTCAAATCACCTCATTACAGCATTTGCAATTTTTACTCACTTAGCATGTGATAAGACAGAGCTGTTCTCAATTTCTGAACCATATACTTGAAATAAAATGATAATCTGGCAATGGTAATGATGTAATACAGCAGCCAAGCACTTAGCAAAATAAGCCCAGTATAAATACCATCGAAAAGATAAATCAAATTTGTCCACCTCAGTGTTACTGAAGCCTCTAATTTTAGGAAAAATATTTTAAATGTCAACCTTAGAATACCTAATCCAAACATTTAATTTCCTACCAAAACTTTGGGGTTTTTAAATAGATGGAATTTCAGCCAGTTTTATGATTACAATGGAAAAAACTTGGACAAATAAATTGTCAGCTTTCAGTAGCCAAAAAGAAGGCTTATTTACCAATAAGCCTTCCTCTGCGATTTTATCACACACCTGCCAACACTTATCTGCCTGCACCCAGCAGGACATACATAAACAAAACAGGAAGCAGAAAACCTTGACTAAGTGGCTTTACCCTCTTTTTCTATCTTATGTGACCCTACTCACTGTCATTGATTCCAGGGAAATTTTCCTGACCTCCTCCTGCCCCAGATCTGCCTTGTGGTTATTCTTTTCATCTTTCTTAGTTGA
Organism: Colobus angolensis palliatus; assembly: GCF_000951035.1. Taxonomy (NCBI): domain Eukaryota; kingdom Metazoa; phylum Chordata; class Mammalia; order Primates; family Cercopithecidae; genus Colobus; species Colobus angolensis. Next base: position 2,736,120 of record NW_012115933.1, read on the forward strand.
AATCTATTTCTCGCCTGTTCTTCTTATAGTTACATAAAAATCTTAGACTCTGGACTTGGCCCACATTTCATAGTTCTATATATCCCTAATGTAAGTGATTCTACTCATGAATACGTTGCAAAAGCTATTTATTCCAACCATACTCAACTCCTAAACCTGACTTCATTCTTTATCTCCTATCATCTGGCCTTAACAAACTGGCCAAACATTTTACTTTTTGTTATACTGTGTATGTATTCGAGTTTTTTTTTTTATTACCAAACCAGGGGAGTTAGGATTTAAAGATGGTGTATTTGAGACTGTACATGCAAATTTTTCTCTACAAATGAGATAGAAAGGAAAGAAAAAATGAAGGAAGGAGAATTCTAAGACATACTTCTATTTTTTTTCTTCAGTCTATTTGGACTGTGATAGACGGTCACATAATAACACTTCAGTCAACAATGGAGCTCATATAAAATGGTGGTTCCATAAGATTATAATAGACCTAAAATATTCTTTTTTAATGTCAAAATTTTGATTCTACATTATTTCTATTGAAGTAAAACTTATGTCCAATAAGGTGCACAAAATTGAACTACATACCTCTGATTTTTTTATACATATGTACTTGTGTCGTCCCCCTTTCCAGAACCCTTGAAGGCTCTCTCATATCCATTCCCAGTCAGTATCCTCCAAGAGTAAGCACTGTTCTGACTTAAATCACCGTAAATCAGCTTTGCCTGTTTTTGCCCTTAGTATAAATAGAACCATCTATTAACACTCAGATCAAGATAGCACCCTAACAGGTTTTATGGCACCCCCTTTCAGGTAGTATGCCCCAAAGGCAATCATTATTTAGGGTTCTGTTGCTGTAGAATAGTTATGACTTTTCTTAAATTTTATATAAATAAAATTGTATTATAATTATTCTTTTGATTCTGGCTTCTTTTGTTCAACCAAGTGTTTTGAGATTCATTTGTGGTGTTGTATATATCAATAGTTCATTATTTCTTATTGTGGTATGGAATTTCATGGTTTTAATATACCACAAATTGCCTATCCACTATTGAACATTTAAATTGTTTGAGGTTTTTATATTATTAATAAAGATTCCATGAACATTTTTGTAACTTTTTTAGTGGACACAGTAAGTCATTTCTTTTGTGTATACACCAGGGAGTAAAAATACTGAATTATAGTGTAGGCATATATATAGTTTTGGAAGAAACTGCCAAGCAATTTTTCAAAGTAGCTGTATAAATTTACTCTCCCTTCAGCAATGTGCAAGAATTCCAGTTCCTCTACATTCATGCTAATACTTGATATGTCAATCTTCATTTTAGCCATTCTGGTGGATGCAGAGTGGTATATCATTGTGGTTTTCATTTGCATTCCCTAATGATTGATTAGAGAATAATAATTACCTATTTTCATATGGAAAATAATAATTACATTTTCATATGCATATTGTCTATTTATTCACCTATTTCTATGACGCATTTGCACAAATCCTTGGCTCATTTTATACTGAGCTGTCTTACTTTAATTTACTGACTTGTAGGAGTTCTTTATTAATTATGGATCCAAATTACTTGTCTATTTGTGTAATGAAAATATCTTTTCCCCAGAGAGTAGTTTATCCTTTCATATTTAAAAAATATATATTTTAGAAAAAAACCATGATTTTACTAAAATGTATTTTATGGTTGATGCTTTTGTATTCTGTTTAATGAATAGAATGAATTGTCTTTTCCCATGCCATAGAATTTTTTCCCATGTTTTCTTCTAGAAATGCTATGGTTTTCCCTTCATATTTAGGTGAACAATAATTTGGAAACAATTTTAACATATAGTATGAGGTGCAGGATGTCCATTTTTTTTTCCTATAGTGATATCCAATTGACCTATCTCAGTTATTGAAAGGAATATCTTCACCACTACATTGTAGTGGCAAAAAATTCTTTTCACTCAGTGATGTCATAGCCATCATAACATCATCTGTGATGTGGTGTATACTACTGTGCTGCCAGTAGTATAAAAATATAGCACATATGATTATGTACAATGTATAACATCTGATAATGATAATAAGCAACTGTGCTACTGGTTATGTATTTACCACATTATACCTATATTGTTACTTTAGAGTATATTTTTTCTACTTAAAAAAATGAAAGTTAACTGTAAAACAGCCTCAGGTGGGTCATTCAGGAGGTATCCCAGAAGAAGGCATTGTTATCATAGGAAATGACAGCTCCATGCGTGTTATAAAGCCTGATGATCTTCCAGTGGGACAAGACACAGAGGTGAAAGGCAGTGATATTGATGATCTTGATCCCATGCAGACTTAGGCTAATGTATGTGTTTGGGTTTTAGTTTCTAACAAAAAGAGTTTAAAAAGTAAAAAAAAGAAAAAAAAAGAATAGAAAAATGATTATAGAATAAAAATTAAAAGAAAGAAAATATATTTGTAAACTTGTACAATTACAAAAGAGTCAGAGTTTAAAAAGTAAAAAGCTTATAAAGTAAAAATGTTGCAGTAAGTTAAATTTAATTTATTACTGAAGAAAGAAAAATATATTTATAAATTTAGTACAGCCTAAGTGTACAGTGCTTATAAGTCTATAGTAGCATAAAGTAATGTCCTAGGCCTTCTCTTTCGCTCACCACTCACTGACTCACCCAGAGCAACTTCCAGTCCCACAAATTCCATTCATGGAAAATGTAATACACAGGTATATGAGCTTTTATATTTATCTTGTATTTTTACTGTACCTTTTCTATGCTTACATATATTTAGATACAGAAATACTTACCATTGTATTGCAACCGCCTGTAGTACTCAGTACAGTAATATGCTGCACAGGTTTGTTGCCTAAGAGCAATAGGCAATAAAATACAGCCCAGGTACGCAGTAGGCTGTACCATTTGTTTTGCATAAGCACACCGTGTGATGTTTGATAGCACACTCTATGATGTTTCTATGATGTTTGCACAATGAGGAAATTACCTAACAACGCATTTCTGAAAATATATCCCCACTATCAAGCAATTCATAACTCTATTCTGGCTTGAAACACAGTACGAATGAAAAGCAATCAGACATCCTCGTCTGTCTGGGTCTTAAGAGGAAATAAGCTAGTGGAAAATAAAACCCATGCATAAACACACACACACACACACACACACACACCCGTACACATCTTTTCTGATGTGGCAACCTTAGATGAGTGGGACAATTTGAGGCTGCAGCTACAGAAGGTAGGGTAGGGAATATGGTTGGTTCTGTAGTCACTGTTGCATACATCCTATCAGAGTTATGATCTAGGACCAATGATTGGAAAGATGAGCACCCACTCTTCTGGAGGAATCACTGACATTGTAACCACTGTAGCCTACATCCTAAGTGTGCTCAGACCTGTGAGAGCCTTGTACACTGGGCCAAGAGGTAATAGAATGAAGTTGCTTAAGACGTTGTTGTCATTCCTATCTTTACTTTTCTGTTTCCAATAAATGATATTCTTTTCTGTTTTGTAAGTACATTGGGTTAAAGGATGCTTGGGTAAATTTAATCATGAAGGTGATCTAGAGATAGATTTTTAAAAATGAGCTGCAAATCATCAAAGTTAACCCATGGAAGCCTATTATACAGCATAGGTGCAGACACAGCTTTGATCAATTCAGTTTTCTTTTCATGTTTGCCCCAGTTCTAGGGTCTTCACTGCTTCTTGGGTGGTTCTGGTTGCAATCAAACAATCTTCAAGGTCCACTCTGGGAAATAAAGTCATGCTTAGCCCCTAGGAAGTACACAGTTTACCTTGAGACCTGTCTTAATTTTAAACAATGTAAAAGTCTCCAACCTCACCTCACTTCTCTGGCCATGTTTTCCTTTCTCCTTTCTTTTATAACGAACTGTATTGGAAATGTGTTGTTGTTCATGAGAATTTGCTGCACGTGTGTTCTATAGAGGGGCAATCCCTAGCAATAGATCCCTCTTCCCTTTCTCCCTACAAGTCTGAGAGCAAGAGAGTAGAACTCATAGCATTCATTCATTCATTCAACACCATTTAGCATATCAATATATGAGTGGATCTTTGCTCAGTTGCTGAACATACAAAGAGGAAAAACAATGTAGTGTTGTGGTTATATGATTTTCTCTGTCTATAGTCCATCTGTTGGCAGTAAGAACAATAATTTGTTTCTGGTTAATATCCTGCTAGATCACAGTGCTCTATTCGTAAGTCCAATTCAGAGAATTTTGCACGTGTGCTATTTGTGAGGAGATGTATATGTGTGTTAAACGGATTCCAGTGGTTTTTTGAAAAAGCTAACCAAGGATAAAAGAAGTCCTGGAGCAATCCTGAAGGAGGTAAGACTCTGGCCACCAGTCAGCCCTCTGTATTTGGGAGACCCCACTCTGAAGCTCTGAGGCGGGGGTCTCCCTTCAGGAGGGATGTATGCTTGTTTTTCTGTGACAGGACTAAAAATAAATGCTTTGTGTGCAGAGTGTTCTGTGGCTTCAAAGAGACTTAGGAATCCAAAGTTAGCAGGGTCAGCTTTCAAATTTCAGTTTCAGGATAATATTTTTAAAGAGTTATTTATGAAAGCAAAAGCAAACCTCTGAAATGTTGTAAAATATGTTTTTTGCCTCAAGACCTAATTACCTCCAACTCACAGGAGCCTGGGAAGAGGGTTCTAACTAAATGTTTACTGCAGTGGATGCCCTCTCATCACAGAAAACTAACAGTGCCTAATCCATGTACTCAGACTGTCAAAATAAAAACTTTTTAGATTTGTTCACAAGGTATGTGATTTTATTTCTGATTTTTATGTAAAATCTAGTAAAACTTAAGCCACATGCATGTATTCACACTGGAGTTGGCACTCACTTCTTCCTGGAGTCAGCACTCACCACTGGCTCCAAATCAGTCCAATCAACTGGTGTACAAGCACACACAGAGTGCTTCCATACACTGGAGGTTGTGCTAGATCTACGTTGTCCAGTGTAACCCTTGAGGAACTTATGGGACACCATCAAGTAAACCAATATGCAGATTACAAAAGTCCCAAAACGAAAAGAGAAAGAGAAAATCCAGAAAGTTATTCAAAGAAATAGTGGCTGAAAAATTCCCATATTTGGGGAAGGAAAGGAACATCCAGATCCCAGAAGCCCAAAGGATCCCAAACTGGATAAACCCAAAGAACTCTATGCAAAGACATGTATTTATCGAATTGTCAAAAGTCAAAGACAGAATTCTGAAAACATCAGGAGAAAAGTGACTTATCACATGCAAGGGAATATCCCTAATAAGACTATGAGCATATTTTTCTGCAAAAGCCATGCGGTCCAGAAGGGACTTGTATGATAGATTCAAAGGATTTAGGAGTACTATATCCAGCAAATATGTCATTCAAAGATGAAAGAGAAATACTTTCCCAAACATAAGCTGAAGGAGTTTATTGCCACTATACCTGCCTTACAAGTAATGCTTACTGGGGTTCTTCTAGTTGAAATGAAAATATGCCAAAAATAAATATGATAGCATAAGAAAGTATAAAATTCATTGGTAAAGATAAATATATAAACAAATACAGAATATTGTTTTACTGTATTGGTGGTGGGTAAATCACTTTTCATTCTACCATAAGAGTTAAAGATTAAAGTATTAAAAATAACTATAACTTTAAAAATATGCTAATGGATACACAGCATAAGAAGATATAAATTGTGATATTAATAACATATAATAGGAATGGAGAGTAAAAGTTTACAGCTTTTGCAAACAATTGAAGTTGTTATCAGCTCAAAATAGACTGCTATAAGATACTTTATATAAGCCCCATTGTAACCACAAAGTACTTATGAAAGTTACATACAAAAGAGAGAAAGGAATCAAAGCATACCAATACAAAAAAAAGTCAATGAAAGACAAAGGAAGAGAGAAAGAGAGAGAAATAGGGGCAAAAGAACTATACGACCAATAGAAAATAATTAATAATAGTAAACTCTTCCCAATTAATAATTACCTGAATTAAAAGGATTATATAGAAATTAATCATAGGATACCTTTATACCCTGATTTCAATGACAGATAAAACAACAAAGAAACAGCAGAATTGAACAAAAATACAATAGATCAAATGAATCTAATAGACATACATAGAACATTCTACTTAGCAACAGCAAAATATATTTTCTTCTCAAGCATAGATAAAATACTCTTCAGGGTAGAAAACATATTCACTTGCAAAACAAGACTTATCAAATTTAAGAAGACTGAAATCATACCAAGCATATTTTTAATCACCATGGAATGAAACTAGAAATCAGTATCAGAAAGAAAATTGGAACATTTACAAATATGTGGAAATTAAGCAACACACTTTTGAAAAATCAATGGGTTAAAGAAGAAAATAAAAAATATCTTGAGACAAATGAAAATAAAATCACAACATGCCACAACTTATGTAATGCAGTAAAAACATAATAAGAGTGAAGTTTATGGTGATAAAGGCTAAATTTAAAAGATCTCAAATAAACAACCTAACTTTATATATCAAGAAACTAGAAAGAGAATACACTAAGCCCAAAGTTAGCAGAAGAAAGAAAGCAGTGGAGATCAAAGCAAAAATAAACAAATAGAAAATAGATGAAAATCAATAAAACTAAATATTTTTTTCAGAAGAAAAACAAAAGTGATTAAATTTTAGCTAGACTAAGAAAAAAAGACTCAAATAATATCACAAATGAAAGGGGAAACATTACAAGTGATGCCACAGAAATAAAAATAATTGTAAGAGTTTACTAGGAACAATTATATTCCAACAAATTGTATAACACAGAGGAAATGGATAAATCTTTAAAAACATGCAACCTACCAATACTAAATTACAAAGAAATCGAAAGTATGAATATAACTATACCTAGTGAGGAGATTGAACAAGTAATCAATCAACTTCTCAACAAAGCAAAGGCCAGTACTACGTATCTTCACTAGTGAATTCTACTAAGCATATAAAGAATTAACCTAAAGTCTTCTCAACCTTTTCAAAAAAATTGAAGAGGAAGGAACACTTCCAAACTCACTTTATGAGGCCAGAATTATCCTGATGCCATAGCCAGACAGACACCACAAGAAAAGAAAGCTGCAGGCCAATATCCCTGATGAATATAGATGTGAAAGTCCTCAGCAAAATACTAGCAAATCAAATCCGATAGCACATTAAATAAATTACTCACTGTGACCACATGGGATTTATCCCTCAGTTGCAAGAATGTTTTAACATACTAAAATCAATTAATGTGATGCACTACATTAACAAAATAAAGGGTAAAAACTACATGATCACCTCAAAAGCTGCAGTAGAAGCACTGACAAACTTCTACATACTTTCATGACAAAAACTCTCAACAAACTAGGAACTGAATATAATAAAAGACATATGTGAAAAGCCCACACTCAATGGTGAAAACTTGAAAGCCTTTCCTCCAAGATCAAGAATAAGACAAAGATGCCCACTCTCACTACATTCAATATAATACTGAAAGTCCTAGCCAGAGCAACTAGGCAAGAAAAGAAAGTAAAAGACATCAAATTAGACAGGAAGAAGTAAAATTGTTCCTGTTTACAGATGACCTGATTCTATATATAAAAAACCCTAGACTTCACAAACATAAAAAAAATCCAGTTAGAACTAACAAACAATTCAAAAAAGTTTCAAGATACAAAATCAACATAGCAATAGTATACACTAACAAAAAAATCTGAAAATAAAGAAGACACAAATAGGAAGACAACCCATGTTCATGGACTGGTAAAATTAATATTGTGTGAAGGTCCCTACTGCCCAAAGCAAATTACAGATTCAGTGCAATGCCTATTGCTTTTTTTTTTTTTAACAGAAATAGAAAATAAAACCCTAAAATTTACATAGAGCTACAAAGGACTTGGAACAGCAAAGAAAATCTTAAGAATGAAGAACAAACCTAAAAGCATCATATGACCTGATTTCAAAATATACTACAAAGCTACAATAATTTGAACAGTATGATACTGGCATAAAGACAGACATAAGGACTGATAGAACAAAATAGAGAGCTCAGAAGTAAATATACACGTATATAGTCAACTGATCTTCATCAAGAAAGCACAATAGACAAAAGATAGCCTCTTTAACACATGATGCTGGAAAAACTGGATATCCACATGCAAAAGAATGAAATTGGGCCTTTATCTTATACAAAAAAGTTAACTCATAATAGATTAAAGACTTAAGACCTAAAACTGTAAAACTCTTAGAAGAAAACATAAAGTGAAAGCTTCATGACATTGGTCTGAGAAATGAGTTTATGTATATGACACCAAAACACAGGCAACAAAAGCAAAAATTGACAAGTGAGACTTTTGTCCAATGAAAAAACTTCTATACCAAAAGACAACTAGCAACAGAGTGAAAAAGTAACCTATGGAATGGGAGAAAATATTTGTAAACCATGTATATGATAAAGGGTTAATTTCCAAAATATATGAGAAACTTATATGTTTGCAATTCATTAGCAAAAAAAAAAACAAAACAAAACTAATAAGCTGATTTTAAAATAGTGTAAGGACTTAAATAGACATTTCTCCAAAGAAGACATACAAATGGGCAACAGGTATATGAAAAGATGTTCAGTGTCATCAATCAGGAAAATATAAATATAAACCACAATGAGATATCACTTCATACCTGTTAGGATAGCTATTATCAAAAACACAAAAGGCAAAGAGTATTGATAAGGATGTGGAGGAATCGGAACTCTTGTACGCCATAGGTGGAAATGTAAAACAGTGCATCTGCTATGGAAAACAGTGTGGAGGTTCCTCTACAACTTAACTTAAAAACAGAAGTACCATATGCTCCAGCAATCCCATTTCTGGGAATTTACCCAAGAATTGACATCAGGATCTTGACAAGATACCTGCACACCCATGTATATTGCAGCATTGTTTACTACAGCCAAGATGTAGAAACAACTTAAATATCCACCAGTGGATGAATGAATAAATACAATGTGATAAATACATACAATGGAAAATTATTCAGCCTTTAAAAGAAGGAAATTCTGTAATATTTAACATGATGAACCTTGAGGACTTACACTAAGTGAAATAAGCTAGTCACACGACAAATATTGTATAATTCTAGTCATATGAGGTATCTAAAACAGTCAAATCCATAGAAGCAGAGAGTTGAATGATAATTGCCAAGATGAATAAATTCTAGAGATTTGCTGTACAATATTTTATCTAACAACAGCGTATTATACAATTAAAAATATGTTAAGATCTCATATTAAGCATCCTTATCATAGTTAGAAACAAAAAACAAAACTAAGTTAAGCTAGAAAACAAAACAAACAGAAAGCAAGAATTCCCACCCCTAAATACAAGGAAATAATACATCAAATGTGTGGAGGCAATTCATCCCCAAGCATTTCTTCCTTTTGGGTCTATTCAAGGTTCTCCATCAAGACTGCAAGTTCTTTCAAGGTAAGGAGTCCACTTTATTATTCTTTCTATACCCCTGGAACGTTCATGAGTGCTGATAGACAATTAGTGTTGATGATTTGGTTTTCCAATGATTTGATTCTTCTAATGGTGACAACTTCAGACACTGTGACAAGTAATGATGAGAGATTTGAGGGCAAATGGACTTTGATGCCCCAGATCTCCTTTACGTGTAGCATATGCTGAAAGCATTCTGTATTTCTTCGAATTCTGAATCCACTGTTTACTGTCTGCATTACTGTGTCTAACTTTCTAACTTCTCTGAGACTGTTTTCATACACAGAATAGAAGGTATATAAGAGTAATAATAGTACCTTCTTCCTAGTGCTGAGACAATTAAACAAGATAATACATGAAAACAACAGAAGCTATGTCTGGCTCACAAGAAGCAGTCAATAACTGTTAACTATTGTTATTACCATTATGTATCATTATTATTATTATTATTATTATTACAAAGATCAGCCTGCAGTGACAGTTGCTATCCCTAGAGTGGTAGCTTTTCAAAATAAAGCTCAGAGGTTGGATTTTTATAGTTAGAATTTTATCTGCTATGAATCTAGGAATTATAGTTTATTCTTTAACAGTTATAGCATCATCTAACATACTCTAATCCTCCTTCAGTTCCATTAAGTGGGCTTTGCTAATTATTAAGGTAGGAAACTATATAAGTGCCTGTTAAATTCCTCCTTCTGGAGAACTGACTTTTAAATGCAGACTCTTCAAAGTTTCTGTGATGTTTAATTCTATGTGTCAACTTGGTGGGTGTCTTGGGATGAGATTAACATATACATCCATGGACTTTGAACAGCAGATTGCCTTCCATAATGTGAGTGGGTCTCATCCAATAAGCTGAAGACCTGAATAGAACAAAAACCCCAATATCCCTGAGCAAGAGGGAATTCAGCAAACTGCCTCAGGCTTCATCTGCTGCATAGCTTTCCTAGGTCTTCAGTTTGCCAGCCCACAAAACAGATATGGGACTTACCAGCCTTCGTAATTGTGTAAACTAATTCCTTATAATAAACCTCGTGGTTCTGTTCTCTTCAGAACCCTAAGTAAATCAGTTTCCTAAGACATTTTGTTAGCTATGTTCCTCTTAGAATAGTACAGAAATGTAATACTTATGCCTCCCAGAGCTTTGCCTGGAGGCAGGATAATATAGGAGGTAGACTCAGGCTTTAAAGATAGACGACATGGGTTCAAATTCCGACTCTGCCATTAACCTTGGATGAATCACTTTCTCTCTCCCAGCCTCAGCTGCTTCATCAGGAGAATGAGGAAAAAAAAAACAATTATAAACTTGTTCAGTGCTTTGAAAGCTTCTGGGACATAGTAGACACACAATAAATTGTACTTAACATTACTAACTAGTAAAAACAATATTTTCTACCCCCAAGTGGGCAAGATTGTCACTAATTTGCCTAAGTCTCACTGGAGCTGAAAGAAAAGTACACTTCTTAAATTTCAAAGAATACCCTAGTTTTTATTAACTGATCAATATTCAGTCAAGGACTCTGCCCTATTTTTGTCATTTCTCTGAATGCTGTAAACCTCAGGTAATCAACCTTATTGTTTAGCTGCGTTTCTCTCTACAAAGTTATTCACAACAAGATCACTATTAGGTGCAATTATCTTCAGAGACCGAACTATAATCACCACAGAACGGAATTAAGTTTCCATATTATAAAGGAATTTAAGAAGTAAAGCATCTTGCCGCCTTTAGCAAACTATTCATTTGCTTATTCCTTTGCATAAAAAAAAATGTGATTTGAGAAACTGTTTTTTCCACCAAAACCCGATGGGACAGCTCACAGGTTCCTACTTAAAACTGGTATTTCCCTAGATAGGATTTCTCACAGGGGAAGAATTTTGATTTATTTAGCACATGTTAAATGCCAGGCACTATGGTTGATGTGTCACACATTTTATCTGATTTCATCCTTCTTGAACTTTCATAAAATTGGCATTGGAAATCCTATGTGAATGATTCAAAAACTGAGGCTTAAAGGGGTGAGGTTAATTACCCCATGTCATCAGCATTCAAATCCAGACTTGTCTTATTCCACAGTCTACTGTTATCAATACCACACTGTCTCCTTCAGGTGAGCAGCAACATATTCTTTGTTCTAGAGTTAGCAAGTCCCTGAGCATAATAATTCCATGACATGAGCAAAATAGTTGTTTCTTTCTCATTGTTGAGTAAAGTTTTATAACATTTGGCTATTTTCCTCTCCTTAATATAGTATATTTTAGTATAATTAACATAACAATGTAATATATTACAAAACACACCTGGGTCAGTGCCTTCTTCCCCAAATCAAGTCCTTTTAAAATCCTGACTGCCTATGATACGCACTTGTACAACCTATCCAGCACCCTTATTCTTTAATCTTTTCATCCTCAACAACTTTTCTCAAACCTTAGCCACTTAGTTTCATTACCATCAGACTTTGTTATCATCAAAACTATTCTACCACTCAATCATTAACCAAGCATCCCGCCATCTGTCCTCTTTTCTTTTGCTTTATTAACTATCTTCACTCTCAATGACTTTCTGCTGTTCTCGAACAAAAATTAAATTTTTAACAAGACCTAAAATACCAGCTCCACACCCACTTTTCAAATTTCATATAACACTACTCTCTTTTCTTTTTAGACACTCTTGACATCACCACGTACTCTCCCACCTCAGGGCACTTGCACATATTATTCTCTCTCCCTGAAATAATCTTCTCATTCCAATTCTTTCACCTACAAAATTCTATTCATTCTTCAGATTCCAACTCTAAATTAGTGTGGAACATGTTGAGATATTCAGCTAGTTATTGGAAACAAATAAAACTGAATTCCCATCTAAGATGTTACAACAAAGTGAGTTGCATGTGAATTAAAAATTAGAATAAAAAATAAAAAACCGTAAAAGATGAAAACTTAATGAATATGTATATAGACTTGAAGTGGAAAGGCCATTCTAAACAAAATATCAAAGACAGAAAGCATAATGAAAAATAGAATTAGATTTTGTATATGAAACTTTAAAAAACTTATGAAAAAGAACAGAGAAAAAAGATTAACAGGAAAAAATATTGCTTTCATATATGAAAACATCAAATTAAATACACCAAGACATAAAGATCTTACAAATCAATTTATTAAAAATCTAAGCCACAACAGAAAAATGGACAAGGTATATGAAGAGTCATTCATAAAAGAAGGACTAAATGTAGTCAAAAACATGAAAAGATGTTAAGCCTCACTAACAGTCAAACAAATACGAATTAAATATCAATTAGATTTTTCTTATTTATTTTATTTGATTTTATTTTGAAATGGAGTTTCGCTCTTGTTGGCCAAGCTGGAGTGCAATGGTGCGATCTCGGATCACTGCAACCTCCGCCTCCCAGGTTCAAGCAAGTTTCCTGCCTCAGCCTCCTGAGTAGCTGGGATTACAGGCATGTGCCACCATGCCCGATTAATTTTTTTAAAATTTTTTTTGTATTTTTAGTAGAGATGGGGTTTCACCATCATAGCAAGGCTGGTATCAAACTCCTAACCTCAGGTGATCCACCCACCTCAGCCTCCCAAAGTGCTGGGATTACAGGCGTGAGCCACCGCACCTGGCCTATCTTATTTTCTTATTTAATTTGTGATAACGTTTTAAAAGGCTGGCAAGGGAGTATGAAAATATAGTACTTCCAAAACAGTAGGGAAGACTACAAATTTATTTTAAAAATTCTGAAAGGCAAGTAGGCAAAATATTTTAAAATGTTTATTACATACCTTTGACCTGTCAATTCCACTACTTGAATTACAACCTAAAGAGTGTACCATACACATTCCCCACATTTTTTCACCTCCTTATTCTATTGCCCCCTGCCATCAGTGGAACTCCCCCAAAACTATTCTTACTAAGGTCACCAATGGCCTCCATGACACTAAATTCACACTTCTCACTTCCAACGTCATTTAACCTGCATTGGCATTTTAACAAAATTCACCACTTTCTCCATCCAGAGCAATATTTTTTTATCTTGCTTTCTGTGACCCACATTCTCTAGCTTTGCTCCTGTTTTTTTAAAGTATTTTTCCTCAGCACCACCTCATCTCCTCTTTACCATCCTCAATTATAGCGATTTCTCGGCAGTCTGACCTGGTCCTCATCCTGTGGTTTTTAAGTGATCCCATTTTCTCCCATGGTTTTCGTTATCATCTATATGTTGATGACTCAAAAAGCTCTATCTCTAGGTCAGTCATCTCACATGAGCTGCAAAACTATATGTTTTACTATCTATAGACATTCCCATTTTGAGACCTAGAAGTAACTCAAATTCAACATGTCCTAAACTGATAACAACCTTCCCCCTCAAAGCAACCTGTCTACCAAGAAACAGAGTGAATGGCACTTCCATTGCTTGCACCAGAAATTTGAGATTCTCGCTTGACTCTTCCTTCTCTTTCATGCTCAACAACCAATCATTGATTACTATCAATTTCATAAGTAAAATTTTAAATTCAGAGTGACCATATTATTCCTCTGCTTAAAATCCTTTAACATCATCCCTAATAGTCCCTTCACAAAATCTAGTCTCCCTAACTCGTAAGCATCATTCTGTGCCTCTCCCTATTCCCTACGTGCTAGCCTTGTTTGCAGTTATAAACATGTCATGCCTTCTCTGATTCTGGCCTTTAAGAAGCTATTCATTCTACCTGAAGAATCCAATTCCCCTAGATTAACTTAATCTACAAACCTTTGCTAATCCTTCAAATGTCTGTTTAAACGACTTGTCCTATGAAGGTTGACACCCCCTCCCCCAGCACGAAGTAAAATCTATTTGCTATACATTTCCATATCACTTTTAACTTTTCTTTCATCATTCTTTTAATTACTTCATCATTCTTTTAATTACTTATTTGATGGCTAATTTCATCCCTCTCCTCTAAGCCTATTGGGACAGGGACATTGTCTCTCTTAATCATGCACATACCTCCATCATCTGGAATAAAGAAATATTTGCTGACTTGATTTGAAAGACCATCTGTAGAAAGATATATGTAAAAGGAGATTATTATGTTTATTTAATGAAAACAATGGAAGCAAAGTGCTCCCAATAGGGAAAGGATAAGTAAGTTATAGCACATCCATACTATCAAAAATTTACAACAAATCTATGATAAACCTACTTAGATAGATATGACTATATATTGTTAAATAAAAAGCAAGTTTCAAACTCGCTATGAAGAGTAGTATCTCATTTTAACAAAAATTCTATATGGATGTATGTTTCTGTATATGTAGGAAAAAATTAAGAAGACTGTTTACTAGGATATTAAACAACTGTATTCTAACTCTCTTAATAATGAACATGTTCTACTCTTATAATCAGAGAAAACATGCTATTTTTAAATGAAAATATTTTAAATTTAAAAACTGCGGAGGGATTTTTTGGCAACTCTCTCTCTCTCTTTTTCTTTCTTCTTACCCCCCCTCACCCCGCCAGGAGTCAGAGAGTGCTCTTATTTGTTAGAAAGGTGCTTGACCAAACAGGCAGGGTTCCAAGAGGGGTGTCATTTGAGTTGTGGCTGTGAGGCAAGCAGATGGGATGTTGTCACTGTTCTTGCAAGAGGCAGTACTCTCGCATGACAAGGGTATCGAACTAGGCTTCTACCATCTGTTGCTCAATGATCCATTCATGACTGCCTTGCTGATCTGCGTGAAAAAGTCTTTTAGTTTCCCAAATGCAAACCACCTGGGAACATTTCTGCTAAAGGAACATCATTTGATAGAAAAATTTAGACATTTATAGTTCCTTTGAAACAAACATTCTCGAATCAGGATTACACTCATAAACACAACAAAACTTAAAAGCAGAAAGGACCAGGAATGAAGTCTGTTCTTTTGATTTTGAAAAAGTATAAATCAGCCAGGCACAGTGGCTCACGCTGTAATCCCAGCACTATGGGAGGCCGAAGCGGGTGGATCACCTGAGGTCAGGAGTTCGAGATCAGCCTGGCCAATATGGTGAAACCCCATCTCTACTAAAAATACGAAAATTAGCCAGTTATGGTGATACGTAGTCCCAGCTACTCGGGAGGCTGAGGCAGGAGAATTGCTTGAACCCGGGAGCTGGAGGTTGCAGTTAGCCAAGATTTCATCACTGCACTCCAGCCGGGGCAGCAGAGCAAGACTCCATCTCGGGGGCGGGGGGAGGAAAAAAATATAAACCAACAAATGGTTTCAAAAAATATGAAATAGTCACAGACTCAAAGAATTATGTATCTTTTAGTTAATATAAGGAGTGTCTTCTCTCTAACAGAAGCTCTTATGTTTCAGCCATTTCCTTTATTGGCATGAAATAATGAAAGGGCAATAAATTTTGGGCTCAGATAAGCCTGCATTTAAATTCTAACTTTTCCATGGACCAGTTTTATGAACTTGTGAAGGTGTCTACCATTCTCTAGGAACATCAGTTTCTTATCAACAAAATGATTACGAGAATATGCACTTCTGAAGGTTTTTGTGAAAACTAAAGAAAACAATAACGTAAAACTCCTGGCTCAAAGTCTAGTGCATTGTAGGTGCTTAGTTAGTTCCTATCATTTTTTGTTCAGTCACTTTTCTTCCTTCTAAAAGGACACTTACGGAGTAAACCTCTATGACAACATGCAATAAGTGTCTTGCTGGCTTACAGATGAAATGCTCATTCCACAAATATTTAAGCACCACTATGGACTGTACTCCAGAGACTCAATTGTGAACAAGAAAGAAATGATTCCAACCCTTGTGAAATTTATATTTCCATGGTAGGCTAAATAAAGGCAAAAATATTCACATCCAAATCCCCAGAATTTATGAATGTTATGAATGAAATTGCTCAAGAAAAGGGTCAAGAGCCAAAGAATGCAAGTAGCCTCCAACAGCCAGAAGAAAAAAAAAAAAAAAACAAGGCAATTAATGCTACCCTAAAGTCTCCAGAAGGAACCAGCCTGCCAACACCTTGACTTTAGCCCCCTAAAATGGATTTCAGACTTCTGGCCTTCAGAACTGAAAAAAAGAAATGTGTGTTGCTTCAAGCCCCTAAGTTTGTAGTAGTTTGTTGCAACAGCAATTTAAAAAAAAGAAAAACTAATAAACTAGGAGGCATTAAACTACTAATTACACAATAATTTAACACAATTGTGATAAGTGATAGAAGATTAAGTAAACCGTAATGAGTGTTTACAAAAGAGAGACACAGTCTTACAAGCAGAACATCTCATTTGGGGAACTAAATTTTGATCTCAGATTTTCAAGCTAAAAAGGTTTTTACCAGGCAAGGAAAGACAGATGAAGAGAGAAAGAATTCCAGGCAAAGGAACAGTAAGTACAAAGGTCCTAGGCAGGAAGAAACAAGCTCACAGAGGCTGAAGCCCAGAGACCAGGGTGTAACAGGAACAGGGAAGAAGAAAGGAAGACATAACATCAGGTAAGGTAGGGTGGGGAAGACACGAAGGAAAGATTTTACAGAAAAATGACAGACTAGCTTGTTTCAGATAAAATCCTCCCACCCCACTTAGAACATTTAGAAAACCTCAACAAAATTGGTTTTTAACCTATTAAAAGCATCTGAGAGCTACCAAGGCCGTGAGCGTTTGGGGAAATAAGATTCCAGACCTGGCCAGGCGTGGTGCCTCACACCTGTAATCCCAGCACTTTGGGAGTCCGAGGCAGGTGGATCACGAGGTCAGGAGTCCGAGACCAGCCTGGCTAACATAGTGAAACCACGTCTCTACTAAAAATACAAAAAATTAGCCAAGCATGGCAGCGGGCGCCTATAATCCCAGCTACTTGGGAGGCTGAGGCAGGAGAACCGCTTGAACCTAGGAGGCAGAGGTTGCAGTGAGCCGAGATTGCGCCATTGCATTCCAGCCCAGGGGAACAGTGCGAGGCTCTGGCAAAAAAATAAAAAATAAAAAAAATAAAAATATTCCAGACAGAAGGAATTTCAGAGAGGTAAGCCTGAAATCCACAAACACTTTTTCTACCAAGGCATTTGCTGATTTAAGAGTAGTTAAGAGACTATAAAGCCGTGCACAAACTGGCAGCTTGAGCAATTGAGAAATTTAACAGACTTTTAGAAACATCTCATAGGTTGGGGTTGGAGCTAAGGGTCTGTCAGGAAGGTGAGGTCCTGTTAAACATTCCGCCCTTTCATTTGCAACCTCCAAAAGGCTATTCTAAGAATAAGGCAGAAGCAGAAATAGATCAACTCTCAAAAAGTCTATATATCTAGATATATATGTAACAGAAACCAGGCGGGAGAAATGAAGAGCAAATAACAAAATATGTTTACATTCAAATGCTTCAGGAGTTATATTAAATGTAAATAGACTTAATATTTCCATTTAAAAACAAAGCCTCTCAGGCTGGATATGCTTACAGGAAAACCCTTTAAATAAAATGACATCAAAAGGTTGAAGGTTAAAAAAAAAAAAAGAAAGATATAAGATGAAAACTCTAACCAAAAGAAAACACAGAAACTATCCTTTAAAGTAAGAAGCATTACTTGAGATAAAGTGAGACATTTAGTACTGACAAAGGAGTGAATCCAACAAGAAGATATAACAATTTAAATGTGTATGCACTTACTAATAGAGCCTCAAAATATATAAAGACAGTAAAAAATCAAAAGAATAGATGGAAAACTCTGCAATCATAGTGGAAGATCTTAATATACCTCTCTCAGTAATTGAAAAAAATTCTGTCTAGGTGCAGTGGTTCACATCTACAATCCCAACACATTGAGAGGCCAAGGTGGGAGGATTTCTTGAAGCCAGGAATTTGAGACCAGCCTAGACAACAAAGTGAGACCCATTCCTACAAACAATTTCAAAATTAGCCAGGCATGGTGGCATGCGCCTTAGTCCCAGCTACTCAGGAGGCTCACTTGAGCCCAGGAGTTAAAGACTGAAGTGAACTTTGATCATGCTACTGCATTCCAGCTTGAGTGACCCAAAAAAGAGAAAAAAAAAAAACAGATTTTGTTAAAGTATTAAAAAAAAATGAACTATATGGGCCGGGTGCAGTGGCTCACGCCTGTAATCCCAGCGCTTTGGAGGCTGAGGTGGGGAGATCATGAGGTCAAGAGATCGAGACTACCCTGGCTAACACGGTGAAACCCCATCTCTCCTAAAAATACAAAAAATGAGTCATGCGTGGTGGCACATGCCTGTAGTCCCAGCTACTCGGGAGGCTGAGGCAGGAGAATCACTTGAACTCAGGAGATGGAGGTTGCAGTGAGCCAAGATCGTGCCACTGCACTCCTGCCTGGCAACAAAGAGAGACTCTGTCTGGGGAAAAAAAAAAAAAAAAATTGAACAATATGATAAATTAATCTAATTGATATATATTTCTATACCCAACAAGACATTCTTTTCAACTGCTATCTTGGCTCACTGCAACTCTGCCTCCCGAGTTCAAGAGATTCTCCTGCCTCAGCCTCCTGAATAGCTGGGATTACAGGTGCCCGCCACGATGCCCGGCTATTTTTTGTATTTTTAGTAGAGATGGGGTTTCACCATGTTGGTCAGGCTGGTATTGAACTACTGACCTCATAATTCACCAGCCTTGGCCTCCCAAAGTGCTAGGATTACAGGTGTGAGCCATCGTGCCCAGCCTAAATTTCTTTAAAAACACAACTTAATCAAAACTGACTCAAGAAGAAATAGGAAATCTGAATAATTCTTTATCTATAAAAGAAATTGAGTCTATAGTTTAAAACCTTCCTAAAGAAAAATCCCAATCCAGATGGTACTGGTGAATTATTCCAAACATTTAAGAAGAAATGTAACCATGTTACACAAACTCTTTCAGATAATAGAAAAATAGAGAGCATTTCACAACTTGTTTTATGAGCATTACTTCAGTTTAAAAAAGAAAACCTGATAATGACATTAAAAGAAAGGAAAATCTTCCTCATGCAAACACCTGTAAAAATCCTAAATAAAATACTAGTAAATCGACATATCCAGTGACATAAAAAAAAAGTAATACATCATGACCAAGAGGGTTTATTTCAGGAAAACAAGGTTGGTAACAGTCTAAAAATCAGTCCATCAAATTCACCACACTAATAGAGTCAAGAAAGAAATTCTCAATAGATAGCAAAAAATAAAAAATAGTCAGTGGTATATAGATAGTATGGAATACTACTCAGCCACAAAAAAGAATGAAATAATGACATTTGCAGCAACCTGGATGGAATTGGAGACCATTATTCTAAGTGAAGTATCTCAGGAATGGAAAACCAAACATCCTATGTTCCCTCTCCGAAGTAGGAGGTAAGCTATGAGGACTCAAAGGCATAAGAATGACACATTGGATTTTGGGGACTCAGGAGAAAGGGTGGGAGAATGGTCAGGGATAAAACACTACACATTAGGTACAGTGTACACTGCTTGGTTGATGAGTGCACCAAAATCTAAAAAATCACCACTGAAGAACTTGTTCATATAACCAAACACCACCTGCTCCCTAAAAACCTATTGGAATAAAAACTAAACTTAAAAAACCAATAAATAAATAAAGATAAAATATATTCAGCACTTATTTTTGATAAAAGCTCTTAGAAAACTAGATTGTAAATTCTCTTTTAGATTGTACGTTCCTTAAAGTAAAAAAACAAAAAAGTATTTTTCAACTCTATGTTCCTCACATCCCCTTCAACACTAAACTTTACCAAAGAGACATGCACTAAACATTCACTGAAGTTAATACAAATGTCCACCTAATTGTGATATTCTTTTTTTTCAGCGTTTTGAGGTAAAATTAACAAATAAAATTATATACATTTAATGTACAATGTGATTATTTAATATATGTACACATGATAAAATGATTACCACAATTAAGTTAATCAATACATTTATCACTTCACATAATTACCTTTTTATTTATTATTTTTTTGTGAGAATGCTTAAATTAAGGTCTACTCTCAACAAACTTCAATTATACAATAGGTATTATTAACCATACTAATCATGCTGTAAATTAGATCCTCAGAACTTGTTCATCTTACAACTGAAAGTCTGGACACTTTGACCAACATTTTCTCACTTTACTCACCCTCAGATCTCTGACAACCATCATTTTAGTCTCTATTTCTGTGAGTTCCTTTTATTAGAAGATTTCCACATATAACTGAGAGCAACACTATTTGTCTTTTTTTGTCTGGCTTATTTTACTAAACATAATGCCCTCCAGTTTCATCCACATTGTCCCAAATGGTAGAATTTTCTTTGTTTTTATGGTTCAAAAAATTCCATTGTATAATATACCATCTTTTCTTCATTTATTCATCCATTAAGAGACCACTAGGTTATGTCCATATCTTGGCTACAGTGAATAATAGTGCAACAAACCTTGGAATACAAATATCTTCTCCAGACACTGGGTTTTTTACTTCAGATATACACCCAATAGTGAGATTGTTGGATCATATGATACTTCTAAATTTACTTTTTTGAGGAACTTATGTATTGTTTTTTATAATGGCTATACCAATTTACATTATCACCAACAGTGTACAAGGATTGCCTTTCCTCTACATCCTCATTTTCCTAATAATTAGTGGTTTCAAGGACTTTTCTATGTACCTGTCGGCTATCTGTATATCTTCTTTAGAAAAATGTCTATTCAGGTCCTTTGACCATTATTTAATTTGATTATTTGACTTTTTTTGATATTGAGTTGTATGTGTTTCGTATAAATTTAAATAGTAACCCTTATCAGATATATGGTTTGGAAATATTCTCTCCCATACCATAGGTTGCCTTTTCACTTTGCTGATTGTTTCCTCTACTGTGCAGAACATTTTTACTTTGATGTAGTCTCATTGGTTATGTTTATTTTTATTGCCTGTGCTTCTAGTCTCATATCCAAAAAATTATTGCCAAGACAAATGTCAAGAAACTTTTCCCCTATGTTTTCTTCTAGTAGTTGTATGACTTTAGGACCTAAATTTAAGTTTTTAATCCATTTCAAGTTAGTTTTTATAAGTGGTTAAAGATATCAGTTGTCTATGAGTTGAACGTGGTTTGTCTTCACCAAAACTCATGTTGACATTTGGTTCCCAATATGCCAGTATTGGGAGGTGAGGCCTAGTGAGTGATGTTTTGATCATGGGAGTGGATCCCTTTGAATAGATTAATGTTCTCCCTCAGGGGTGAATGAGTTCTTGCTCTATTGGGAATGAGTTATTTCCCACTAGAACATATTGTTATAAAAGAGTCAGCTTCCTCAGTTTTCCTCTCTCTCGTAACCTCTCTCACCATGTCAAATCTTTGCACACACCCACTCCCCGTCCACTTTCTCTCATGAGTGGAAAGAGCATGAGGTGCTCACCAAAGCCAAGCAGATGCTGATGCCATGTTTCTTGAATTTTCAAGCCAGCAGGACCATAAGCTAAATACATTTCTTTTCTTTATAAATTACCCAGCCTCAGGTACTCTGCTATAGCAACACAAAACATACAAAGACAGGGGTCCAGTTTGGGTAATTTTTGCAAGTGGATGCCCATTTTTTCCAACACCATTTATTAAAGAGGCTAGTTCTTTCCTCATGTATTCTTGGCACCTTTGTCAAAGATTAATAAACCATTTGTGTATAGGTTTATTTCTGGGCTATCCATTCTTTTTCATTAGTCTATGTATCTGTTTTCATGTAGTACCATATTGTTTTGACCACTATAGCTTTGTAATACACTTTGAAATTACTAAGGATGGTGCCTTCAACTTTGTTCTTCTTTTTTAAAATTGTTTTGGTTCATTGGGATTCTTCGTAATTCCACACAAATTTTAGGATTATTTTTATATTTCTATGAAAAATGCTATTGAAATTTTAATAAGAAATTGCACTGAGTCTGGGCGCGGTGGCTCATGCCTGTAATCTCAACACTTTGGGAGGCTAAGGCAAACAGATCACAAAGTCAGGAGTTCCAGAAGTTCAAGATCAGCCTGACCAACATGGTGAAACCCCATCTCTACTAAAAATACAAAAATTAGCTGGGTGTGGTGGCGCATGCCT
>NW_012115933.1:2758987-2792631 GCF_000951035.1 Colobus angolensis palliatus
AAGGAAGGAAGGAAGGAAGGAAGGAAGGAAGGGAGAGAGAAAGAAAGAAAAGAAATCGCGCTGAATCTACAGTATGGAGGCAGTATAAACATTTTGACAATATTAATTCTTCTAATTATAGAACATAAAATATTTTCCTTTTATTTGAGTCTTCTTCAATTTTTTTTTACCAATGTTATACACTTATCGGTGTACACAATTTTTTACCATCATAGTTAAATTTATTCCTAAGTATTTTATTCTTTTTGATACTATTGTAAATGATGCTTTAATTTCTCTTCAAATAGTTTGCTGTTAGTATATAGACACAGCTAACTTTCATATGTTGATTTTGTGTCCTGCAACTTTTCTGAATTTATTTATTAGTTTAATAGGTTTTCTAGATGAATCTTTGAGGCTTTATACATAGGAAATTTTGTCAACTACAAACAGGGACAATTTAACTTCTTCCTTTCCACCTTGGATGCCCTTTCCTTTCCTGCATCATTGCTCTAGTGAATTTCCAGTGCTATGTTGAATAGAAACAGCAACAGTAGGCATCCTTATCTTGTTCCTGATCTTAGAGAAAAAGCTTTCAGCTTTTTTCCATTGAGAATGGTGTTAGCTGTGAGCTTGTCATATATGACTTTTATTATTTTGAGGTACATTCCGCCTGTACCTAATTTGTTGAGTTTTTATCATGAAAATATATTGAAACTTGTCAATTGCCTTTCCCATATTTATTGAGGTGATCATGTTGGGGTCCGCGTGTTTCCTGAACAAAGGAATGAACACACAAGACAACACAAGACAAGACACACATGGCGGCCGCCCCGAAACACACGCTCTGCTTTATTTTATACCGTCGTTTGTGGAATGTTAGCAAGTTGCCAGACACATTGTTGTTTCTCTGATCTTTCCCTGACTTTCTGACTTTCCAAGATGTTTACATATAAACAAGCCCCCAGGGTCTGCTATTTGCAACTGAGGCCAGTCTTGTAGGCTCCTTTGTCCTCCCTGTTTGCAGAGGAGGAATGCCCAGCTTCGTTTGCAAGAGCGGGGCTGTAATGTTAATGGGGGAATGGCCTGCTCAGTTGTAAAAGCAGATAGTCCTCTACATGATCATATGATTTTTATCCTTTATTCTGGTAATGTGTTGTATCACATTTGTTGATTTGTGTATGGTGAACAATTTTTTTATTCCAGATATACATCCCACTTGATCATGGTTAAGTGTTAAATGGTAATCCTTTTAGTGGGATGTTAAATTTGGTTTTCTAGTATTTCATTGATGATTTTTGCATCTATATTCATTAGCAATATTGGCCTATAATTTTCTTCTTCTTCTTTTTTTTTTTTTTGTAATGTCCTCGTCTGGCTTTGGTATTACGGTGATAATAGCCTTCTAAAGTGAATTTGTAAGTGTTCTCTCCTCTTCCATTTTTTTAAGAGTTTGAGAAAAATTAGCATTAATTCTTCTTTAAATGTTTAGCAGAGTTCACCGGCGAAGCCATCTGGTTCTGGGCTTTTTTTATCGGTAGATATTTTATTATTGTTTAAGTCCCCTTCCAACGTATAGGTCTATTCAGATTTTCTATTTCTTCATGATTCAATGTTGGTAGGTTCTATATTTCTAGAAATTTATCAGTTTATCCTAGGTTATCCAATTTGTTGGTGATAATTGTTCATAGTCTTTTATGGTCCTTTATAGTTTTGTGGTATCATTGTAATGTCTCCTATTTAATTTCTGACTTATTTATTCGAGTCTTCTCTCTTTTTTTCTTAGTCTAGCTAAAGATTTGTCATCTTTGGAATGCTTTTTAAAATTCCAGTGTTCAGACTCAGAATGAGATGGAATATGATGTGATGCAGGGAGGCAGTGAAAAAACAATGTGTGCTGGTGGGAAATAAGAGAAAATTTACCAGCTGCTATGAGTGGAAAATTGTGGGCAAAGAAAGAACTGTTGCAGTCTGTCTAAGAAACTTTGCTATGATATGGACTATGAAGGCTCTAGTAATGGTTTACATGTTGGAAGTTCTGTTTAAAGTGATTATAGATTACTCCCATTTACCTCTCTTTTTCATAAAATACCACAGTATTCCAAAAAAGTGATAAAGAACATATACCTTTGAGGATAAAAATAAAGATAATACAAAACAGGAGACAAAGATATCAGTTTCAGAATTTCAAAGTTGTAGAAATATGGTAGCTATCTTAGCAAATTATAGAGGACAGAATGCTAACTGCATGAGAGAGAAATGTTAATAAACTTGGAACCAACCCAAATGCCCATCAATGATAGACTGAATAAAGAAAATATGCCACATATACACCATGGAATACTATGCAGCCATAAAAAAGGATGACTTCATGTCTTTCGCAGGGACATAGATGAAGCTGGAAACCATCATTCTCAGCAAACTAACACAGGAACAGAAAACCAAACACCATGTGTTCTCACTCATAAGTGGGAGATGAACCATGAGAACACATGGAAATAGGGAGGGGAACATCACACACCAGGGCCTGTTGGAGGGTGGCAGGCTAGGGAAGGGATAGAATTAGGAGAAATACCTAATGTAAATGACGGGTTGATGGGTGCAGCAAACCACCATGGCACGTGTATACCTATGTAACACACCCGCAGGTTCTGCACATGTGTCCTAGAACTTAAAGTATAATTAAAAAAAGCAAGATAGTTTGTGATATATAATTCCAAAAGTCTCAGAAACTAGAAGTTCCAGGGACCCTTGAAATATGGTACATGCAGAAAAGAAGAGAATGATTTTAGGTCTTCATGGGGAGTCTTGAATTTTTTTGCCTATCTCCTTTTCAGAAGAGAATGTTTCCAGCTCAAGTTTTAACTGACAACATAGCTTAATTGACTACATACAAAGGCTTGGGGCTTTGTCACGTGTTGCTAAGTGATCTTTAAATCAAAAGCCTAGGTCATCAGGGATTAGGAACTGCTCCAACACTTGCTTATCTCCCTATATTCACTTTGTTGCTCCAATTTGGCCTCTGAGTGTTTCTGCTACATTCAAGTCAGCTCAGTCATTAATTTTTCAAAGTGGGTGTGAGTAAGTTTGGGGGGAAGAGGGTTCTAGCTTATTTTTCTGAGGTATTTAATAGGACACTTTTCTAAGTAATAGATGACCATGTTTCTGAGAGTTTAACTCTTTTCTATATGCCTTTTGAATCTCCTAAATACTTCATAAAAAGTTTTAAGGACAAGTTCCTAGAACACCTTTCCCAGCCTATCAGCCAGATAACCAATCATACCTCCTCCACCCTACGGACGACTGGAAATTTACTCAACTGAAAAGGTTGAACAAGTGACATGAGATACAGGTGAGGATGGGGATGATCCAAAAGGGGATGAATGTGACTGAATGGTGAAATCCTAAGTGCCTCTGCCATACATGCTCACAGAATGCTGGCAGCCAGGCTCAGAACTCCAGGCCTAAGTCGGAGAAACCCTCTGCAAAATGGCCAGCCTAAGAACGAAAACCTATAGATGCTGATATTTGAGAATCCGCTACCAAAGAGCAATAATCCTATAGTAAAGCCAACTACTCATCAGCACCCCCACATATGCACTGCTTCTACAGCTTTGTAGAACATCTACCTTAAACATGTAAAAAAAAAAAAAAAAAAAAAAAAACCTAAGAATTATAAGACATTTAAGAAACTCCTCTACATGGAAGATAGACATTAAAATAAATAGGAAAAAACATGCCTGAGAGACAAAACATAAAGCAGAAGAAAACGCACCCCAACACCCTTATATTAAATATGCAAAAGAGAAGATTTAGTCTTCATAGAATAAGAAAAGGAGGCTATAAAAATGAACAAGCAGATCGAATAAAGACTTAATAACTTCGGAGTGAATAGCAGATTCTAAGATCTTTCAGAGAGGGTGAAATAGTTACATAAAAGAATAAGTAATGAGAATCTCACCAAATTTCATAATCACAATGTAAGAAGCTGGGCTGCAGAATGACACTCCAGAAGAAAATGGAGCAATGATTTCAAAGATTTTGGAGACAAGAGGCACACTAGATTTCTATATAGAGCCAAACTATTAATTGAGGGTAGAGGTAGGAAATGAAATATTTTTGCATGTGCAAGTTCTTAAATAATTTACCTCCCAACAATTCCTTCTCAAGAAAGTAATGCAAGATATGAGACCCCAAAATGAAGGTATAATCCAAGAAGAAAAAAAGACAGGGGATCCAGAAAACAAGAACTCTACCAAGCAGGGAGTAAACAGAGTTTTCAGGCCAGTGAAAAATAAGGATGAATACTATGCAGCGGCCTAGATTCAAATGGGGACAGAGACCTCCAGGAGGAAAAAGATAACCCTGAACTAGTTGGGTAATTTTATGGAGAGAAGATACACACTTCCAGTAGAAAGTCTGGCATGAATTATTGATAGGTATGTTAAAAACTCAGAAAAATAAAAGAAGCAGTTATTAATATTAGTCAAAACAAAGTTTAATCATCACAGACACTACAAGACGTGGCTCTGAATAATAAGGTAAAGAGTGAATAATGATTTAACAAAAATGACGATATGTGTGTAGTGAGAAGTAGCCTCTAAGTCAGCAAAAATCCTCATTTTTTATAGTATTTTCCAATAGATACTAAAATGGAAATATTAGTAGATATCAGTAGATATCAAAAGAAACATGTTATTTAGAAATCAGGAGATAAATTTCAAAAGACATGCTCCCAAAAAATCTCATAGCAATTGCCTCTGAAGAACCACCTTCTGGGAATTGAGGAAAGTGTGGAAGATAAGAGATTACTGGTTTCATTATGTCTCATAGAACTATTTGTCTCTCAGATATGTATGTGCACTGATTTAAAAAGAAAAATTTAATTTTTAAAATAAAAAAATACGTAGTATTCTTTAATGTTTTCAGAATCACACATGTATCTCATTTGAATGTGATTTCACTTTTTGGCTCCTTGGAGTCCAGCTTTGTCTAGTTTGTGGGCCTACTCAGTGTTCCAGATGCTGGGCTAGATGCTTACTGACGTTTATATATTGGAGCCTCACAACAATCATATGAGGATGTTCATCACACTTCCCTTTTCAGATAAGAAAATAAAGAATCTAAAATAGAGAATAAAAAATAATGTTCCAGCATTTCTTGGAGTGAAGGGTGGTTCTGTGACACAGTTCTGGCCAAGGAGCTGTAAGTAAAAATCTGCAGGTGGCTCATCTTTCTGCCAGGAATGTAGGCGTGCTACAGCCTTCTTAAATTAAGGAGCATACAAGCCACACACAGACAACGAAGGCTAGAAAAAGCCTGGATCACCGATCTTCTCCATAAGCTGCCAAGTCAGCCAGGACTATCTACTTCCACACTTCTTGTTAAGTGAGGAAAATAAAAGTGTTTAAAAATATTTAAGCCACTCAAGTAAGATTTACTATTGCACATACCTAAACACAACTCAGCTAATAGAGGCTCCAAAGCCTCTTCTCTTTTCTGGGTCTTGTTGCTTCTCAGACACCCAATTTAGGCTGTCAGGAAAGGAGAGAATAGCTCCCAGGAGAGGTTCCCCCTTTTCAATGTTCTTTCACATTTCTCTGTGAAGGTACATGGAAGTGGGAGTCTCCAGAGAAGTGTTGATGGATTGCAATGTCATATAAGCACCAACTTTCTGAGATCTAAGTCATAATTTTTCTGGCTTGGTGAGCTAATCAATAGAAGCTTTCCTTTTGAAGCTGGTTGATAGAATCGACTAAGATGGCAGAATTGCCTAAGGATAGTCAGAGCCCAGGGCAAGGCAGGAATTGCACTGGACTTATTTGACTTTTTTGTTGTTGTTGTTGTTGTCATTGTTTTAAGTTAACTTATAAATAACAAGTATAGTAACAATATCCTGTAGACTGAATGTCTGTCTTCTCCCAAAATGCATATGTTGAAAACGGATCCTTAATGTGATGATATGTGGAGGCGGGATCTTTGAGAAACGATTAGATCATGATGGTGGAGTCCTCAATAATGGGATTAGTACCCCTATTAAAGGGAATCCAAAGAGCTCCATCCCCCGTCAACAATGTGAGAATATGGCAAAAAGATGGCCACCTATGAACTAATAAGTAGGACCTCACAAGACACCAAATCTGCCAACGCCTTGGTTTTGGACTTCCTAGTCTCTATAACTGTGAGAAATAAATTTCTGCTGTTTACCAGCCACCCAGTCTATGGTATTTTGTTATAGCCACTAGAACAGACTAAGATACAATGTTAAGGGGTAAGGAAAACAACCACCTACATACCCCCTACCCTACCATAACTATTTTCATTTTCCAGTTTTCTTAGAGTCTATGCACTCGGGCATTCTTACTTTTCACAGCTATAATCATATACATCTAATTCAGTTTCTCTTTTACTTAACATTATCACAACAAATCATAAACATTTTTTCCATGCAAGGTCTCCATCATTTTCACTTTAAGAATTTATTCTTTTATTAAATACCTACTATGTTACAGGCTCTAATGTTAAAGTTACAAATTGAATAATATTTTATCAAGTAGCTACATCATGGTTACTTGACCATTCCACTAAGAGGATGAACATTTAGTTTATTTCCAATTTTTCCTTTTATATATAATGCTGCCATGATCATCTTCATAAGTAAATATACCTTTTTTGTTTGTGATCATTATTTTTGATTCTTGGTAGTGAGACTGGACCAAAGGCTAGGGATATCTTATGGCTCTTAAGGTACAGTACTGTAAATATTTTCAATGGGGGACTTAACCACTTTGCTGGAGTTGCACTGGGCTTTCTTCTTCAGATCAGTGTCTTCTGAATCAGAATCTCAAACAGGTGTCATTGGTTGGCAGAGCCCAAGTTATGTTCTGTGTTAGAGTAGCAAGGAAAATTGAGGAAGAAGTGAGGGTCTCATTTCTACCTTCAGACATGGAGATAGATGAGAAAATTTTTCCAGATGTACAAATATGTTTTTTAAATGCTACGCAGCCAAAACTCAAGCTATCATTTTACATGAGTGAACAGACTGGGCCATTTCTCTCAGTTGACCCTACAATATGGCTTGAGCTTGCACCACTTTACTGAAACTATTCTTTCTAAGATCATGCTTGACCTTAGGTTCCCCAAACCTTCTGGCTAATCTTTACTCATTGTCTTGCTAAGTCCCTTACTTTATTTTGGTAATTCCTCCTCATTCTTGAAAGTTTTTTTCCATTTTGGTTTCCATGGTACCATACTCCACTGGTTCTCTTTCTCTGTTTCAGACAATTTTTTGGTCTCCTTTCTAGTCTTCCTCCACTGGATGCCCAAATATTGTGATTCCTCAAGGTTTCTGCCCAACTTTATTTTCTTAAGCAATATCGTTCTCACTTAATGGACTTAACTACCACCTTGTATCAGTCTGGCTTTGGTTAGGGAAAAAAAATCATTTTATATATGCCAGATACGAAGAGTTTAAATATAGGGAACAGCAAACCTTGAAGAACTCAGAGTAGTGAAGGTCAGGGGAACTGCTACCAGTGTTCTCAGTAGCCATTTCAATTATCTTGACCTCAGTAGCCATTTCAATTATCTTGACCTAAAACTACTACTAAGCTGGTAGTTTTTAAGGGCTCGCCTGGAAACATCTTTGAACCTGACATCTGCTCCTGCATCTATCTGCAATTGACTCTGGAAAACAATGATGTCTTCTCTCTTGCCTTCCAAATCTGCAGTGAGTCTCATCTCATATCTGCATTAGCCTTTCCAGAGTCAGGGAGAGTATCTGGTCACAGAATCCCCAGAAAAGTTGGCATTCCTCACTGTGATTGGACTCCTTTAGCTAACATGTTCACCTCTAAACCAATCCCCAGCTCTATAGGTAAGGCATGTGACTTTGTCTATGCTAATCAGTACACTTCATCCTCCTAAACCCAGTATAACTAACAGTCCAAAGAAGGGGACTCTATGCCTATGGAGCTACAGGTGAAATCAGCTTCCACAGAAACACATAGATCTCACTGAAATCTAAGCCTCTTAGAAAAGGGAAATAGGAAAGACAGGAATCCTCAGGTGTTCAGTATGTATCTCCACTTCCATTGCCTTTGTTTTCTCCTGCAAAACCATAATAATCTCATCATAACCAGTAACTCTTCCTCTAATCCATTTTCTCATTACAAAGTTATTTATAGAACATGTAAGTCTGACAGTGTCACTCCCCGTTTAAAACCATTCATGGCTATCCTTCACCCTATTCTGTATAAAATTTCTGTGATCTGGCCTCATTTACCTCAAGCTCATCTCTCTCTGATTGCTGCCTCTCATTTCATGCTCCAGCCACATTCCAATCACAATATGCCTGGCATAGTGCTTGTCATACACTATGTGCTCCGCCAATGATTACTGAGAAAACTAATGCATGAATAAATGAGATGAGATGAGATGAGATGGTTTATTTCTATTGTGAAGTAAAACTAAGGTAGTCTTCTGGGTTTTTTTGTATCCCACTTTCCTCTCATTCTGTGTGGGGCTCACTGCACAGTGGGTGTTCAAAGATGCTTGTTAACTAACGAAATTAGAACATTCATTTTATTACCCAAGAAAGAGCTCCATTGAATTTTTTATTCCTGGCAATTTAAAAAGATTTTTGTGGGTTTTATAATTATTGGCCTGTTGTAGGATAAGGAGTGGGTGAAAGAATTCATTAGCTCATTAAAATACAATGAAAGGAACATAATTAAAACATTTAGGCAATTTCTGTATCACAGAAAATGAATAATCAGAGGTACAAAACAAATCCTCAGCCAATTGCCTGGCTGAAGCCAGCCCACACTTCCTGCTTTCTCATAACACTGTCAACTGGCTGGTTCCCAACACTCTTCTCTATCCACTCCTCATAAGAGAATTTGCTTTAATGAACTCTATTCTTAGTGCAGAAAGCTTAAGTCATGGTAGCATAAATTACGGCAGGCAAGTCCCCTGAAAACCTGGAGAGGGAGAATTGGGGTTTCGTTTTCCCTATCTGCTTCTAGTAGTTTGGTTTTGGCTCAATAACTGTACCTGCCACTGTGCTCAGTGAGTTACCACATCATCTCATTTCATTCTCCCAAATAAGGTATATCTAATTATCCTCTTTTCATGAATGGAACTGAGGTTTAGTGATGTGTCCAAGATCACACAGCCAGTTAATAGACTCAGAACAAAAGTAAATGGTTTTAACTAGACTCCCAAGAGCCCCAGCTTTTAAACATTATGTAAACCTGAACAGTCAAATGATTTCCCTCTTTGATTTCCATGGCACTTGGTCCTTCCCCCCGCTGCAGTGAGAGGATTCAACCCGCCCCTGACCCCCATGCCATTAGACACAGCAACTAGCGTTGCATGTTTGATGAGTGACTGTCTAATGCTGTTCTCCTCCCTTCCCTACTCCTTGCAACTTTTGCCATTATACCTCCTGCTGATCCTTGGTTCCTTTAGTGCCTCACATAGCTCCTCGCCTGCCCATCAGTTTCCAAGGATCACCAAATGTCCTTGAGTTCCTCCCAGTAAAATACAGAATAATAACACCTGAAGATCTGATGACACAGAAAGAACAGCAGCTTCTCATCTTAAGATGCTAAGAGGAAGAACACAGGGATAATAAGCCTACAGCAGCAATACCCAAGAGGTAAAGTACTCCCAAACAGTTTGGCCTAGGACCTAGAAATGGGGACAAGTTCAATTTCTACTTTAAATGACATTATCTAGGACATCTCATATTAGACACTTTCAGTTGCTTTCATATTCACTATGTCATAAATCCTATTAGGAGACCATGTATCTCATTTGACTTATTCAACTAACACATCCTCTGCAGACCCATAAACTGAAATGTTGACACCCAGGGCAAGTGCCACAAAATGGCCACTCAAACTGGTTTTATAAGCAAAGCCTGGTTTGCAAGTGGATGTTAATAAAATGCTTTATCTTTTCATTTTAGCTAATTATTCTTGCTAAGGAAAAACTACGTTTTTTTCATGGGAATGTATAACAAATTTTTTAAATATAAAATCTTTTAAAAATATATGAAAATTACATACCCTCCATATTTTGATACCCAGATATAGTTCTGAAACTCGAGGCACAGAACACTGCCTTGCACATGACGATACAACCTTAACATTCTCCTCAGTTTAACTAAAATTAAGACTGATTTATTCCTGACTATAGACCCCTGACCTTCCTTTCCTTAGAGCATTTACTTCAGAAAGCTTTCAATTGTAAATTATTTCCCTGCCCTTTTGAGATATAAATCATCTCCCAGCTTTTTGCCAGATTTATCCAAGAATGCCTTTCTCAAGAACCTGAGAGCTATCTCTTTGAAATGTAATCTTCAAAAAAGATAGTGTTCCTATCTCACAGTCTCTGTGGAAAAGTAGGAGCCTATATTAATCGGAGTTCTCCAGGAAAACAGAATGGGAAAAAGGGTTGGGCAGGGAGGGGGCATATTATAAAGAATTAACTCACATGTTTATGGAGGACAGTAAGTTCAAAATCTGCAGAGCCAATGTTTGAATCTGAAGGCTAGACACTGCTTGAAAAGCAGGAAGAGTCAATATCCCAGTTGGAAGACCATCAGAGAAGAGCCAATGATCCAATTTAAAGATGACTAGGCAGGAGAATTCTTTCCTTCTTTGAGGAAAGTCAGCCTTTTGTTCTAGTCAGGCTTTCAACTGATTGGATGAGGCCCACCCACATGGAGGACAATCTGCTTTACTCAGTCTGCTGATTTCAATGTTAATCTCATCCAAAAACAGCCTCACAGAAACACCCAGAAAAATGTTTGAGTACCATTACAGAGCCTAACTTCAGTAAGTGCCAATTAGCAAAGACAGATGCTCAAATTACATTCACCAACTTATCACATAATGTTCTCCAGTGCTTTTCTGCTAGTTCATGTTTGGGCTTAAAAATCTGCCCACCTTTATTTCAGTGAAGCTGAGCTCAGTTCTATACTAAAATCTCTCTTTTATTGCAGTAACCCAAATAAAATCTGTCTTTCCATTTTTACCAGGCATTCAGTGCAATTTTTCTTCAACACAGATTAATGAAGACTGCACAAGCAAGTTATCTACCAAACTAAAAATCAACCCTGTAGAGTAGGCATCAACATCTCTGTTTAGCTACTCCTATAAATAAAAATAAATATTAATGTGTACTTATTATGTGTCAAGTACTGTGTTCAATGATTTGTGAATTAATTTATTTAATGCTCGCCACTACTCTATGTATTAGATACTCTATTATCCCCATTTCACAGAAGAATTATCTGAGAATTAAACAGATTAAGTAACTTACTAAGGTCACATCGTTTGTATAAAGTGGAGTCAGAACTAGAATTAAAATTGTTGTAAAGAAATAGCCTGTCTCTAGAGCCACATTTCTACTCAAAATACTATCTATTTTCTTTTCTTCCCCCTACCTCAATAGAAAAAAACACAGAGCTCTATTATTCTCAACACCAATGGTAGCGGTTTTCGTAGGCCAGGTGAATGAGTTCTGTCGACAGATAGGAGGCCCTTACTTGCAGGCAATGGGCAGATTCCGCAGGACCATGATAACCGAGTTGTAGATGTAGCAGTCTTTGTTGACTGGCTTGGACTTCTTCTTGCCTTTGCCGCTCTTGGGTACATCAGTCCACATCTCCTTCATGTTCTCCAGCACCATGTTGCGGTGCCTGTCAAAGGCCTTCACATGGCCCAGGAGTTTCTTATTGTTGCCACAGTTGATGAGCACTTGGGTGTTGTTCTTGACTGACAGTGTGGGTACAGAGAGTGGACCCGTGTTAAATTCCTCCTCCTCTCACTTCTGCAGCTCCTCTGGGTTCATCTCACTCTTGGGCTTGTTGAGGAGGCTCATGATGGTCACTACGCTCTGGGTTCACTCCCGTTTCCTCCACGTTGCTGCTGCCTGAATACTATCTATTTTCATAATGAAAACTGATGCCTCTCTTTTCAAATGTTTTGGATCTGAAGATGCAGCTGCTCAGGGTAATGATGACCCCCTACTGATCTATGTAGGTGAAAAATCAATGACTAGGAATGGAGTCCACAATTTTCATGAATGCAAGTTTTATATTGTTTTATTCAGCTCAGGCTTCTGAAACAAATATCACAGACAGGGTGACTTAAATAACAAAAATCTATTTGCTCTGAAGTTCTGGAAGATAGAAGTCTGAGATCAGGGTGCCAGCATGGTCAGTTTCTGCTGAAGGTCCTCTTCCTGGCTTGCAGACAGAACTTTCTTCCTGAGGGCGCATATGGTTTTTCCTCAGTGAGTGCATGTGGAGAGAGATCTCTCTTTTCCTCTTTTTGTAAGGCCACCAATCCTATCTAATTAGGACAATGCCTCCCCCAAATGCCCCTTGGTTTCATTTAACCATAGTTATCTCTTAAAAGCCCTATATCCAAAATATCATCACACTGGGAGTTAGGGGGTCAACATGAATTGGGGCAGGGTTGGGAGGGACACAATTTAGACCACAGCATATGCAGGCACATCTTTCATCCTCTTCTCCTTGGCATGGTCACAAAGCCCTCAATACCTGTTTGAAGGGAAGAGAATAAGTGGACTAAGTCTGACGGAAATAGGTAGAAACCAAGGGTGGAATGTGAAGACAAGTTCAGTCAATCATCAGAAAGGACAGAGACAGGATTGCAGTTGCCTGAATTTCTACCTGAAGTCTTGGGAGGAAAAAATGTGTCTGAAGAAATAATAGAGCTAATATCATAGACCTTCAGTGAAGAGAGACATGCAGAGACAGCAGAAAGAAAAATCTATCAAGGTGAAAAGTGAACAAGACTCTACTCCTCCAGCAGCACTGAATAAAAGCAGACTTGCAGAGAGAACTACTGTCCATCCAAGGAGTCCTTCAGCTCCCTCAGTTCAAGGAGTGTCTGCACCTCTTGCTACTCCACTTTCTGTCCCCTCCCATACTACACAAAGTCCATTGCACTGCCCAGTAACTCCATCACAAAAAGTGCAAAGAAAGGAAAGGGAGGATAAGAGGAATAATGAAGTCCAAGTCCTTAATGACAGTTAGAGTCATAGACCTAAACATGCCTTTCACTACTTTCTGTTTCCAAAACAAAGACAAAAGCTAGGAGAAAGAAGCTTCCTTCTTGGCATCCCTCAGATCATCTACTTGGTGGGGTTCAGGAATGGATTTATGTTACCTATTGTTTGTAAGCTTCTTGGCATCTTGAGCCTCTGGCCCAGGTGGGCTTCTCTGAGGCTCCAACAGCCATGGTAGGGTGGGTCCGTTTCTCTAGGAATCTTTTGTCTGACCTTCTAGCTCCTGGACCTTCCCCATTCCCTTCTAGTGCTTAGCACCAAAGAAAGGGTGACCTTACTTGTAATTCTTTTATTGTCAATTATTTTAACTAGGGGTAGATGCATGTGATAAAAAAAAAAAAATGTGATGTTTCCCCAAATCTTAGATCCTTGTCCCAGAAATAACCACAGCTCCATGTGCATCTGTGCAAAGAAACTTGACATTTTAAAGTACTTAATCAAAACAAATGACTGCATACTATACACAATGATACAATAATCTGTGCCCACAGCCAGTGGTTGTACACACATAAAACCATTGATTTCAGAGTTGCTGCTATCTGTTTTACTATTAGAAGCAGATACCACCAGGGTGAATTACAGTAAGTATATAGCTATGAATCAGTTTGACATGTTAGTCAAATATGTTATCACTTGTTGTTTGTTTTTATTAATAGAATTAAAATTTCATTTCAGTTTCCATAGAGTTCTGCATAAAAATGAATGAGCTTATACTGCCAGCTCTTACATAATGGCACTTAAGTTAACTACAACAATTATGTTGTTCACCACAAGGTCTCCCAATCCAAGCCATGTGGCTGAATCAAGCAGTTTATAAATAATAAAATTATTATTTATTGTGTGTAATAGACACAAAAAAAGTGGTACCAACTTCCCATGCTCACCATAATCCCATCCCAGATCCAGGAAATGGTACCTGTGTAGCCAGGACATGCTCTTCCTTAGGATGGATGTGGCTGCTGCTGATAAATGCAGCTATTATGACTTTGAGTCAAGTTTTAACTTGACTCAGTTTCCCACCAAGGCACCTGCCTGAAAAGTGGAGTCAGAGGAATAGGGTGGCAGCTAGATGCATTAAGAAAACAAAATGCCTGAGTTCGGCAGTGACTCAGTTCCTGTAGAGGTTAGCTCTGAAGCCTGTGCACAGGGTAAAAATTGCTTATAGCCAAATTATCCTTAAAAATCCCTTGGAAAGGCACAGCCTTGTTCATATACCATATCTTAATAAGTCTAGGAGAACAAATCACTGATTCTGCAGTCAAGGTCCAGTTGAAATGGCTGGTTGATGTTTAGAGGCCACACTGTATGAGGTATACAAAACTCTGAACTTGAATCACCTTCACACAGTGGCATGCTCACGCTATAAGATGCACTCAGGGAATCAGGGAAAACCAGGTTCACATCTACCATTCATTCTTTCTCCAGGGCATACACTCACTGACTGCAGTGGGCAGCAAAATCACCAGTACTATAAAATTATGCTTCTCCTGTGTTCCACTTCTGCCTTCTTTTATTTTGCCTATTGAGTTTGTTTGAATATCTATGGTTTATACACTTAAAAGATTGTAGCTTATAGGCTTAAACTTTGCTCCATAACAACCAACAGGCCCAGATTTGTGTATATGGCTCAGACATTTTATAGTTCTCTCCTTGTCCTCCACATAATGTGCACATTGGCGCTCCCAAGAATCTGTCTTCCCTGAGATTATAAGATAGGAAACAGATGCTTACTTTTCATTGTCTTTTACTGACCAATGGATAGATTACTGGCTAAACAGCTGTATCTTCCTTCATGAGAAATTGACTAATTCTAAGAATCAACATTTTTATGACCAGGCCATGCTAACCAGGACAAAGTTATTCTATTTTAATGTGCATTTCTGATTAAAATATATTCAATACATGCTTTAATTCTCCTTTCCCAAGACAAAATTATCTCTGAATAATGTTTTGGAGGAAAATTACTGTACATTAGTAACTGCTTTCGTTTATTCTCTCAAAGTGAGGTAATCATAAATAAAACTTTAAGAAATCTTTGATACAGATGCAAGAGGGATTTTTTGAGTTGTGGGAGGGCAATATCAAGAGAGAATGTTTGTTTGTAAAGCACACTTTATTTCCAGCTAGACTTTATGATTATCAGTCTATCTCACTGGGCCTAACAACTTAAACAGAAAGCCTGATATAAGCTATGCTCTGTGACTGCATTTCCCCAAATTTGTTCTTTGAAACACTTTTCTGCAGAATTTTTATAGGTGTTACATCAAGAAGTTTGAGAAACACTTTTGGTTTTGAAGTTTCATTTACTATAAGACTTCTCAACACTTTCAGTAGGATAATATTCATGATATATGCCTCAAAGAACAGGATATAACATGTGCCACTTCCCAAACATGTATGGCCACACCCTTTTAACAGAACATCTCCAGGGACTAGTGTTCCGTGCACCATACTCTGGAAAATGCTGCTCTGTCTAATATACTTAGGATAAGCCAGGATAGGCATGGACTAGAGATAATAAAATTGTTCAAAAGCACAATTATTAACAACTATTTTCTTTCTCAAGTCCATTACAGAATTAAGTTCATCTTCTTGGGCTTGTATGAGAAAGACATAAATGCTTGTGGAAGGTCGAGATCTATAACAAATAGGGCTAATTAATAAAAATTATTTGCTATAGTAAAGAGAAGATTTCAGAAGCCAAAATTCAAAAGCCAAAACGATCCTGGGAAAAGAAAGAGTCAGATGAAAGATTCACTATGAAATGGGATTGAAAACAGAAAATAAAAGACAAGATAAGATTCAAGCAGGAAAAGTGGAACAGCTCTGTAATTAATTTCACATATAGCATCCACCAGGCACTACTGAGACAGTAGACCAGCATAGTTTGCTGGGCTAGGACCCTCTATCAACGTCCATGTTGCCCTTCTTAGAGCTCAAACCGGCCCCCTCGTTATTTCTTTTTGGCCCTCCCAGCTGACCACAACTTGGCCCAACTGTAGATCTTCCTAAAATCTTATCTTGTCCTAGCTCTGGCCAATTCAATCTTAAAGCCAAACTCTATATGCATGGCTTATGCTATGTATTTCTTTAAGACTGAAGATCAGCAAGGCACTTATAAAAGTATAATTCCAGGTTGTTCTCCCAGTCATACTGGGACATTACCACATATGTGGTATCTTCAAATCTGAGATCAATGCCTTAGTTTCAGCATTTGCAGTTATCTAGCAAGGCTTTCCTGGAAACACTGGGGATCCAGCATTATTATCTGGTCACCATCACCTACTTTACACTTACATAAAAGAATATATTACATCTTTTGGTCTCTTTCAGCTCCTTAATTCCACAGAAAAATACACAGAATCAATAATATGTAATATTTCACAGCTCATTAAAGTCCTTTCATAATAGCATACAAATCTAATATGAGATAAGGTACTACTGTTTTGCCACTTACTTTAGACAAGATACCTAGCTTTTCTGAGCCTGTTTCTTTTCTTATTAAAAGGAGATAATAGCTACCTCACGAAGCTTTTGAAGGAATCAATCAGATTAAGCATGCAAAGTATTTATCACATGGCTTTGCACATGACTAGCATTTATTGAGCTCTTTTTATGGAGAACTATAACTTTACATTTGTGAGTGTCATAGTTTGGAATTATCACTTAAATTTCAAAGACAAAATTTAAAAATCACAATAAAGGAAGGCCCACGTGTCTCTGCTTTACAAAGCCAAGTTTAAAAGTGATTTTCTACATTACCTGACTCTACTCTCCCGCTAAAGTTTCCCCTACTCCAAGATTTCTTTCCTACAAAACAAGAATAATAAAAGTAGAAGGCAAAAATCCAACCAGAAAGTGACATATGCTTAGCAACACATCACAAATTGAAAAGGAGGGAAGAGAGGATTAAAGTACAAGGGAGGCATTACACAGGAGTTTGCTACAAAGCAGCAACTAAGCTGGCTTGAAGAAGTTCTGGCCAGATTAAAGACAAATTCATTTAAAATTGGAAAATATGAGTCACAAGTTAAAATAATGCTTTCTGAACATTTTGGCCATGATGGAACAAGAGAAATAAACCATTTAAGAGAAATTACAGTTGTAAAGCTGTGTTGGGGAAAGAAATTCATATCAATATATTCCAGCTGTTATTTAAGGACAGCTTGTTCCAAGGGTCAGTTAAAAAAAACTGCCATCATAACAGTCAAGACTTAGTATCTATCTTCCTCTTTGTTTTTTTTGTTTTTGTTTTTTTTTTCATTTTTGTTGAGACAGAGTCCCTGTCACCCAGGCTGGAGGGCGGTGGTGCAATCTCGGCTCACAGCAACCTCCACCTCTCGGGTTCAAGCAATTCTCCTGCCTCAGCCCCCCAAGTAGGTGGGACTACAGGCAAGTGCCACCACACCCAGCTGACTTTGGTACTTTTAATAGAGATGAGGTTTCACCATGTTGGCCAGGCTGATCTCGAACTCCTGACCTCAAGTGATCTGCCCATCTCGGCCTCCCAAAATGCTGGGATTACCAGCAGTATCTATCTTCCTTTTCAAAAATCCATTTGCCCATATGGATTTTCTCCACCTGCTTCCACACCACACCTGAGAACAAATCCCAGAGAAAAAGATTATTAAGCACCCTGTGTCTCACAGCTGCTCAGGTCTTCACTCCCAGGATGGAAACAGTAGTCCATCCAGACAACAGACTGAAGGCACTGAGGCTTCAGCATCATCCATCCTGCAGACACTCCCCAGTAAGCTGTGGCAAAAGGCACACACACACAGTGCTCCTCACACCACATCTGACCACCTTCTCCTCTCTGCTCCCATTGTTTCAATATTTAGATTGTGTTAGGTAAAGATTTTGAAGACGAAAACAGAGCCTGGGAGAAGAAGAATACAGAATCTTGTGGCTGGGATCCAAGTGTTCCCTCCAGCGCCGGAGAGGTAAAAGGGCTGTCCTTAAATATTTACACAATTTTTCAGTTGTTACCAGTTCTTGCACACTTGATGTTTTGTTGCTCTGAGGCAAAGTTTTTATTCACTATCTGGTGGTGAAATGTCTGTTTATAGCAGCTCTGACCGCATTCAATTTCCCAGAGCTGGACTTAAACATTTTTTAAAATGCAGAGAAAGCATCTCAAAACTCCCTAGAGCTGTTGTTGCTGGTTTTCTATTCTGATGGCTGTCACCTTAATGCAAGTCCTAATAAGCCAAGGCCTGAAGCTTGCCAGATGTCTCCTAATAAGCATGCCAACCTCTGGGCTGCCATGCACAATGCCTCGATAATAATCTTCCCAACCACTGCCTTTGTGGGGGTCCCTCTTTACACATACTCCCAGTCTCCTCAGCTAACTTATTTCACCTCCTACTTTCTGACTCCCACTCTCCTATTCCGTTACTCAGAACTTTCTTCCTGGCCACACTTCCTTCCTCTTCCAA
Source organism: Colobus angolensis palliatus (assembly GCF_000951035.1). Lineage (NCBI taxonomy): Eukaryota > Metazoa > Chordata > Mammalia > Primates > Cercopithecidae > Colobus > Colobus angolensis. Next base: position 2,777,512 of record NW_012115933.1, read on the forward strand.
CCTCTCCATCATTGCACCTGCCATCCCCCTGCCTGTGATATGCTCCTGCCTCCCTATCTCTACTCCTCCATCAAACCACAATCCTTCTGCCTTTGAAACATTGCCTGGGGCTCATCTTTAATCACAAGCAAATTTTCTCTTTTCTGTACCTTAGACTGGAGTCTAAGAGCCTCAGAGCTCTAAGATTGCTCTGGAAGATCATGTGTTTGCCCCAGTAATTCTCACAGAGTACCTGCAAACACCTGCATTGGAATCACTTGGGGAATTGGCTAAAAGTGGGAATTCCTGGACCTCACCTCAGATTTACTGCATCAGAATCTTAGTGAAAAAAAAATCCTCAAATCCTTCATTTTAACAATCTCCCCAGATCATGTACACATTCACTTTGAGACCCACAGATGACTCCAAACTCATCGTTTGATAAATGGTTTTGTTCACTGAACATGGACTGTCTGTCAGGCATGTTACATGCATTAACTTATTTGATCCTCCTGATGTCCTTACAAGATGGGTGATATTTTAAAATATTGCTTTTTCCATTTTATGTAAAAGAAAACAGAGTCTTCTAGAAGTTAAGTAATTCACGCAGGAAGTGGTAGAGATAGGGCTCAAACCCAGGTATGGCTGAGACCCTGAAGAGTGCACTGGTAGACTTGCAGGCTTCAGAATGAAGGGTGTTAAGATCCTGGCAAGACCAGCCCTGGTCACTGGAAGTTCACATTCCACTCTAATCCTATGCTACCAGAGGAGCATTGGCAGGCTGACATTCAACCAGGGAAGCAAGAGGCTGAAATCCTTTCAGTAGACACTGGGCTTGGATCACTCAGAAAAAGTAATAATGTCAACATACCTTTACAAGAGAACATTTTGGTCTTGTTTATTTTGGGGTCTTGCCTCTACTCCCTATGTCTCTGGCTCAGTAGTACCAGCCTCAAGGAGACTAAAAACAAAGCATCACACCAAGCCCAGCATGTGTTTCTGTAAGGGTCTTCATGCCTGGTGGAAAGTGTTTGGGGATGATGAATAGTTTCATTGCCTCTTCAGTAAGGTCCCTTATTAGTAATTGCTTCTGAAAAAATAGCACACTTGGGTTCAGCTCAAGCAGCACTCAGATGTGAGCCAGGCATCCCAAGTGTAATTCAAATAACTCAAAGGAAAGCAACTCTTCTGATGATATAAAGTCTCTCTGAAAATTATTAGCTGGACGCACTGGCTCATGCCTGTAATCCCAGCACTTTGGGAGGCCAGAGTGGGTGGATAGTTTGAGCACAAGAGTACAAGACCAGCCTGGGCAACATGGCAAAACCCTGTCTCTTCAAAAAATCAGCTGGGTGTGATGGCATGTGCCTATAGTCCCAGCTACTTTGGAGGGTGAGGTGGGAGAATCACCTGAGGTCAGGAAATCAAAACTGTAGTGCACTGTGATCACACCACTGCACTCCAGCCTGGGTGACAGAGTGAGACCCTGTATTAAAATTTAAAAAAAGAAAACAAAATTATTGACATGCACAAGTTTTCTCCAGTGGCATTGTTTTTATCCAAATTGATCCCCTAATTATAAATACTTTCTGACTAAAAAGCAAATGAAATAAAGGCAACTTGGTCATTGTTTTATCAATTTAGTGGGTAGATACAAAGATCACAAATAATTGAATTAACTATCCATTTACATACATAAGTAATTCAAGCCAACATGATAAAGCCTTTTGCCTGCAATGGATTAAAACCTGAAAACACGTCAAGATTAATTGTGAAGGACTTCAGGGCCCAGTCACTCTTATTTTTGTTTGAAGAAGAGCAAAAATGAATTATGATGTTCCTATGTAGTTATTCTTTGCCCACAAAGACTAGAACGATGATATGCCTATCCCCTTGACCCATGTACTGCCATCACAAGATGGGCAGAGTGGGCTAGGGCACAGGCATTGGCCTAGAGGAGAACTCTGAACTGAGGGGAAAGGGAGCCCTAAATGGCAATTCGTTTCACCCTGGCATTTCTGAAGTTCAACCATACTAAGACTTTTTGTTCTTTTACATTCTTACGATCTCTTTTGTGAGTTTCATTTCCTTTGCTTATCTTTTTAAAATCAGTGAGTGTTGGCTTCTTTTTTCTATACATAGGTCTCCTGGGCAATTTCATCTACTTACAGGACATTATTTACTACAAGTTGATAGTGCTCAAATCTTTGTTTCTTGCACAAACCTGTCTTCTGAACCTCAGAACTGAAGGCCCAAATGCTTCATGGGTGTCCCTTCTGAAGATCTCACAGTCCCTCACATTTACCACCTCCAACACTAAACTCTTTTTCCCCACATCTGATCCTCTTCTCTGATTCCCACTATCACTGTAAGCCAAGAATCTGGACATCAAATCAACCCTCTCCCTTTCTTTATTGACCACATCCCGCAGCCCCAAATCAGACACAGACTGTCTCCTAAATCTTTCTCAGACTGGCCTTCCCCTTCTTCGTACCCCTTTAGCCCCTTCTCAGCTCAGAACTCACTCTGCTCTAGCTAAATAATTTCACCAATCTTCTCTTTGATTCTCAGTCTCTAGTCTCTCATCCTTCAAACCATCCTCCATAAGGTCCTGGCCCCAGAGAAACCTTTCTCTTTTAATCAATATCATTAATGTGAATTATATGGAGATCGTGGGAGATTCAGCTCATACCCAACTATATGGGTTGAGAAGTATGGCAGGCTGAATTATTGGCCCAATACTGCACCCTTACATTATATGGCTTTGCAGTATTTCCCTGGAAGCCAATATAATCACCATCCTTTGGCTTTGGGCTCAGCCACAGGAATTGTGCTGGCCAAGTGCACGAGGGTGGAGGTAATGGTGTGGCCATACAGAGCCTAACCTGAAAAGACCCCTCATTTTCTTCTTAGCTTCTTACACCTCTGTTGTCTTATGATGATGTCCAAGAAGGACAAGAGACATAGGGAGTACACCTGGACCCCATCCACATTCTGGAGCTGCCCATAGACAGGTGAATGAAGTAAATCCTTATTATTAAACACCATGAGTTTTGTGGTTGGTTATTAGCAGCAATAGGTGACTTTGTCAAAAACCAAACATCTCCCTCTTAATCTGCCTGTCCATATATATTTACACAGATATTTTTCTAGTGAAACATTTTTGTTTCTTTTTTATTTATTTTATTTTGGATCTCTTTCCATATCAGCAAAAACAAAAAAATTAAAAAAGGAAGCTTTCTGGATATCATGTGTGATAGTGAAAACCAGGCTTTGCACTGCACAAAAATGAAACAAACTTTTCTCTATCAGTCAAAGTGTTTTCTATTATAAATAACTAATAACACCAAATCAAACTGACTTAAACAATTTGGAAGTTTGTTATCTCATATAACAGAGGAAGAAATGATAGGGCAGACTCCAGGTATGAGTGGCCCAACAGCTTCATGATGCCATCAAGGACCTAGGCACTTTCTCTCTCTTGACTCTGCCATCCTTAGGGTTGGCTCCATTTAATAAAACAAAATGGCCACAGCAGATCCAAATACGACTTCAGATATGGCCATATCCACATGTCAAGGCTGGAGTACAGTGTCATGGTCATTTCTGCTGTGTCTTTTGTAAAGTGAAAATTTTTTCCCCCACAATTTCCCCAGAAGAGTTACACCATTGTCCAGGATCAGGTTATATGCCCGTTTCGAATTCACCATACCAGCACAAGGCTTAGCCCTGAGGCTGGAAACAATAAATTAACAAAACACAGGCCTGACCTCCAGAAGCTTATCCTCTAGTAAGATGACAATTTATCATGTTACATTTTACAAGAGTATTTAGAATTTTTTATTTTATTATTTTTATTTTTATTTAGTATTTTAAATGAGTGTCTACCTTGGGAGGAAGAAGAGGAAGAGAAGGCAGGGCTCAGTGGCTGATGCGCCTGTAATCCCAGCACTTTGGGAGGCTGAGGCAGATGGATCACTTGAAGTCAGGAGTTTGAGACCAGCCTGGCCAACATGACAAAGTATTTTTAGTCTCTACTAAAAATACAAAAATTAGCTTGGCATGGTGGTGGGTGCCTGTAGTCCCAACTACTCAGGAGGCTGAAGCAGGAGAATCACTTGAACCTGGGAGGCAGAGGTTGCAGTGAGCAGAGATCATGCCACTGCACTCCAGCCTGGGTGACAGAGTGATACTCTGTCTCAAAAAAAAAAGAAAAAGAGGAAGAGAAAGAGGAAAAGGAGCAGGAGAAGAAGAAAAAAAGAACAAAAAGAGAGAGGGACTAGAGTTAACACCATGAAAATAATTATTAATGGTGGAAATTCAAGCATCAAGAGATATTTTTCCCAGTATTGACATAGCTGTGATTGTTTCCCAAGTTGATCTTCCTGGAAACTCTGGCTTCATCCTAGAATGAGATTTCTTACTATGCCTTAGGCCAAGGAAGAAAAGAGGAACATAGGCAGAGACTAGTAAGGGGGCAGGGGATAGAAAGGAGGAAAAATCCAGGGAGTTTACAGAAGAACATAGCCCAAAGGAGAACAGGAAATATTTGTTCTTCTTATCACCCAGAGAGAGTGGGCACAGAAAATTCTTTGGGATCCCAAGTAAAGACACAGCCTTGACTCCCAAGAGAAACTAACAGCCCCTCCTTGCAAAAGAAGAAAGAAAGAGAGAAAGGGAGAAAGAAAGAAAGAAAAAAAAAAAGAAAGGAAGGAAGGAAGGAAGGAAGGAAGGAAGGAAGGAAGGAAGGGTAAACTTCAAAATCATCTGAATCATGTGTCAGCATCTACAGGTGTCCTCTCATTCACCACTTGTATGCTCAGATCTGTATACAAATACAATCCAAGTAAGGAAAGAAATAACGCTGAGATGTTGGGTGAATCAAAAGGCCTGGACTTTAAACTAGATTCTTCTTCTAACCACCAGACCTTGGGCATGTCAGCTACTATCTATGAACCCCAGCTTCTTTTCTTCCCAATGCCGCAGTTCTTGTTTTTATTTTTTGTAACAATCAATAAACTAGTGTAAGAGATAGAAAAAAAAAAAAACAAATTATTTTTTCCTATTCTAATTCCCAGTATAGAATATTTTACCTCTGGTCACCAAAATGGGTGGGAATTTCTACCCACCAACAACCAATTTTTCAGCAGATGCCAACGGGGTGTCCTATAATTCCATTGAATTCTGACACTGTCACCTGGAGATAGCATCAGATCCCACAAGTTTAAAGCTCTGTCCTGCAAGATTGCCCCCAATTTCGCATGCCAATCACAAGCAGTCAGTCATCATCTATATTTCTGACTCACCATCTATAAATTAGAATTCCCATGACCCCCTCCTCAGGTTTCATTAATTTCTAGGATGGCTCACAGATCAAGGAAAACACATTTACCAGTTTATTATATTAATAAATGATATAATAAAGAGAACAGATGAACAGCAAAATGGAATAGATGAATAAGGCAAGGTATGTGGGAAGGGGCATGGAGCTTCCTTTCCCCCTCTGGGTACACCACCCTCCACATACATCTGTGTGTTCAGCACTGAGGAAACTCTCTGGACCCTGTCTTTTTGTGCTTTTATGGAGGCTTCATTCATAGTTTGGACTGATTAAATCATTGACCACTGGGGATCAGTGGAACCTCCTGAGAGGTGAGGGTGACGCTGAAAGTGCTAACCCTCTGATGACATGCTTAGTTCCTGTGGCAACCAGCCCTCATCCTGAGGCTCTCCAGGAGCCCACCAAGACCTCCCTCATTAGAACAAAAGATACTCCTCTCACTCAGGAAATTCCTAGGGTGCCAGATGCTTCTATCATTCAGGACATTGCAAAAGCCTTGGGTGCTCTGTGTCAGAAATTAGGGTCAAAGACCAAAGGTTAAAAGAAAAGATTCTCCTAGCACCTTATTTACAAGGGTTTTAGGAGCTCTGTGTCAGGAACTGAGGGCAGAGACTAAATATATATTTCTTATTATATAACAATATCACAGCTAGCATATATGAAATCTTCTTGTGAACACAGGTTGGGTAGGCCAGGAGTCAGTCACACTGACTCACTTCTATTCTGGGCCCCGAGTGTAACAGTACTTAATATCCAGGGCTAATCTCTGCCTTGAAGATGCCATCTGTTCTGCAGAACTGTAATCTCCCACACCTCTGTGGCGACAGCATATCCATGGTGTACAGATATTGGGCATGGTTCACATCAGGGGAAATCTCTTGGTATCACCATATGGGAAGTCCCTGAGGTCATTTGTTTCAGGAGGCACTGAAACACAGTGATAGTCTGGAAGAAAGGAAGAAGATTTTATATTGTTTACAAATGAATAGAATGACCCTGACACTGTCATAACTCAACACAGATTGAAATCTTTATTGCAGGCTGCCATCTTCTCCTAACTTGTCTCAAGTAATCTCTAGGAGTTTATCTTAAAAAGCCGGTTACTCTACATTGTTTCTCTCAATGATGCAGAAACTACAGAGAATCCATCATATTTTCTGAAAGGTAAATATTAACTTTATGCATATCCATATCATATTGGCCAATGTCCCCTTGTCTTTGATAGCAGGACTAAACTGACTTGCTTGAGAACCAAATTAGCTACCCAGAACCCCATGCAGACATTCATACCATTATCACCGTCTCTCACATTGGTTGGAATGATCAAAACAATGTCAGAGATCTTCATAGTACAGAAAAGTTTCTACAAATCAGTATCAGCTTTCCATATTTCTATAGCTCTCACATATGACAAGTCCATTAAAAAGTTATCTTTTTATAGATAACTCCTTTAACATTTGTGATGTCATAGGTTTGGGTTTATAAAACTAATACTTCATTGTTTCGTTACTCTGGATGACTAGTTCTGCAGCTCAGGGTATAGGAGTTATGAGCCCTGGTCCATGGCTGGCTGAATCATGGCGGACAGAGAAAATGTTTCCACTAAATTATGCTTTTAAAAACCTCTATTAGTGGTTTGCTGAGTTGTCCTTGGAGTATATACATGACAAGCTTCAATTTTTTCCCAAAGAATTTTCCCAATTATGTTATGTAAAATTCCTATTTCTTATCCAATAATGTTATTTTAGGAAAAGCCTGTAAGTCTCTAATCAAATTTAATTTTATATTCCATTCAAAACTTTCTTTTTGTTCCCATTGCAGATTAGACTTATAAGTTGAGAGGCTCAAAATGCCTCACATTTTATACACCTTCCCCTCTTCCCTCTTCTAGGAACTAACTTCCTGAGTATTAGGGCAGGAAAGAGGAATGGTAAGTGAGTTGTGATGGTTGCATAAAAAATTATCCTAAAAACATAGTGATTTTAAACAGTAATATATATTATATATATTTATATATTAAATATTTATATATTAAAATATATATTTATATATATAAAGATAATTATATATTATCTTTCTCATCTCATGTGGGACAAGAATTCAGGAGCAGTTCAGCTGGGTGTTTCTGACTCAGCATCACTAAGAGGTGGCAGTCAGATGTTAAGTTGAGCTGCAATCATAACAAGGCTAGATTGGGGCTGGATGATCTGCTTTTGAGGTGGCCCACTCACATGACTAGCATGTTAGCACTGGTTGCTGGCAGGAGGCTTTAGTTTCTCTTTACATGGGCTACTTGAATGCCCTCACAGCATAGTATTTGGCTCTCCCCAAGGCAACCCATCCAAGAAACCAAAGTTTCTAACATACTATTCTAGCAGGTCTCAAATTATTTCTTCCACAGTATTCTACTGGTCACATAGATGAGCCCTGTTTCATTGTGGAGAGGAACTACACAAGACCATGATCACTAGGAGGTGACCATTATCCTAGAGGCTGGCTACTATTATTGGAAAAGGCAAATGTCTTCTTAGTTATCCAAGAAAGGTCTTTCACTTGTCTTCTTGTTGATTTTCTCTTCTTATGCTAACATTCTCTAGCCATTGGAGTCTTCTGTGTAGTAGGCAGTAAGGATGAGTATCTTGGAGAGTCCATGCACAGGTTCTCTGGATGGTCCTCTAAGGCCTCTCCCTGCCGAGCCTCCTACCCTCTTTCATGATTTCTCCAGTATCTCCCACAAGCAGGCAATGCCACAGTCTTTTGCTGTTGAGGTTCTTACCTCTTTCTGAGCATCTTACGGATGCTCAGAAAGCATCCGTCTTGTGTGGGAATAGGAAACTGACCCAAGTTACCTCCTGTTGTGTTCACCCATCCTCGGCATGACAAGGGTCAGTATATAGGTACTCCACATATGCCCCACATCTCTGACCCACCTTCTTTCTCCCGTTCTCTTTCTCCCTTCTCAGACAGGTACAGAGACATAAAAGCAAGCTGTGAAAATGGAGAACAAAAGTAATCCAGTTTTCCCTTCTTGAAAACACCTACTATTTACACAGATGAGTCTCTTGGCGCTTCATCTCTTCCCTTGCGGGGAGGATAAGGAAAGTTGTCTCAGAATCCCACAGGAGAGGGATGACACATTTCCTCTCTCTAGGCTTCTTTTATAGACAGAGAAGGCAATGGTGATTAGCAGTAATGAGACTGATTTGACCACCTTTTAATAAACAAACCCTACAGGAAGGTTTCCGGCTCCAACTCTGGGCTGTTCATTTGCAGCTATCTCTACAACATGGGGGTACTTAGCATCCTTGCTTTTCCGTTTTGGCCCTGGCTACAACTTAATGACTCCAGGAGAAGTTAAGCATAAATAATATTTAAATGGCCATGTAAAAAATCATATCCAATTACAATAAGATTTTCTTTGTACCTGATCTTCTCTTTCTCCTTCTGTGACCTTTTAGAATGCTCCTCTGATACTTGGACAAAGAAGTCTTCCTCTGCCAAACAGCCTTCTTTAGCAACTTAAACCAAATCAAGGACAGCAAGCAGGCTGTATCTCAGATATTAAATTGTATACTTGTCACTAGCTAATTGGAACACTGTACTAATGATCACGAGACTAACAGCAGGCCCAGTGAAAAGGCAAGTCTTGATCAATTAGCAATGTCAGCTAGAGGTGCAGGTGGAAGGAAAGAAGTAATAGTCATTCCGAGTATTTGATAGCCTTCATGTATACTCTTCTGATATTTCAATGAGAATTTCCCTATTTAGTTCACCTTTTGCTTCTGTAGAATTTTTATAAAATTTAGGGACCAGCATATGTGAGGTTCATTTTGTCCTGGAATAACTCCTATGTCTGTACCTATTCAATGACCACAGTTTTCGACTTTCAAAATTTTACCCCAAATTTATTTAGCTTTTATTTCAGACAACATTATATATTCTGCATATCTTTAGTCTGAAGCTGGGACCCAACTTAAATTTGATCAAGTCACAACAAGTTTCTAAAATGATGTGCCAATTACCTTGCACAAGCTTGTCAATTATGAAGCTTATAAATAATTCCTCCTAACCCAAAGCTTTATTTCACTTCAGCATCAGTCTGGAGTTTATTTCAGCCTATCTCTGAGTTCCTCTTAAATGGCAAGTTTCCATAAATTTGAACCCCAGAGAAAATTCATTAGACTTTTTTAAAAGATACAAATTTTATTTCAATAGGTTTTAAGCAATCCAGTAAAAGAGCTAAGGGACCAAAGTAGTGGGACAACAATTTAATTTGTAAGATGCTCCATATTTGAGGGTAACACTATCCTTTTGACCTTTCATGGTCTGAATCAGACAATAATTCTCCTTCCTTCATAAATAGGCCTTTGTCAGCAACATAAAGAGGCAAAAAATGATTGCATGTTTCCTCCCCATGTCTTACTTTCCATTGTTTCTGGTGGAGAGGGGATCCTTGATGAGAGATAGTTAAGAGATACTAACACAGTAGAACAACTCATCAAGGTTAAGCAATGAAAGCGTATCAAGAGTAAGTTTTATTTGTCTTATAGCTGCTCCTCTCTGAAGACTCTGAATGACTAAAGACTACTCTGACAGACAGCCACAGATGAAACCATATGGCCATCTCTAAGATGGAGCCTGGACATGGGAGTTGGAAGGAGAGTGCACAGAAATGTAAAAAGAGGCGGAAAATATGAAAGGGGCAGACAAAAGGTGGGAAACAGCAACAGAAGGGAGCATCTGATATGCAGCAGTGGCAGATTCTTTAAAAGTTTATGGCTTGGGAGGCCAAAGTGGGCGGATCACAAGGTCAAGTGATCAAGACCAGCCTGGCCAACATGGTGAAACCCATGTCTCTACTAAAAATACAAAAATTAGCTTGGCGTGGTGGTGTGTGCCTGTAGTCCCAGCTACTCGGGAGGCTGAGGCAGGAGAATAGCTTGAACCTGCAAGACTGAGGTTACAGTGAGCCAAGATCACGCCACTGCACTCCAGCCTGGCAACAGTGACCCTCCATCTCAAAAAAACAAAGTTTATGGCAATTTTACAGGAAAAGTTAAAACACATGCACACATATGCACATATTGCTCCATTCTTCAGATTCTAAGTATGCTATCAACTTGTTGAAAGTATGATTCTCTTCTTTCAGTTAAGCACCTGTACCTGTTTGCTCTTCTAGATATTACAGACATAACTGAGGGGATTATACAAGGAGCCATCATGCTAGTTTCCACAAGGCCTAAAGTTGACTTTGAAGGTACAACTTTGAATGGGTTCTGCCTGGCTGTCTGTGGACCTCTCTTTTCTTAGAAGCAGCCCAATACCCTCAATATCCTCCCGATCTATTACCCATAGGCAAGGCCACAGCAAGCTCTTAAATCTCCCTCCCTGGCAACCCCTTACACTGTCCTCTTTCTCGTCCCTCAAGCTCTCAAATATCCTATTTCAGTCTTGTCTAACCCAAGTGTTTATTCTTTTGCTTGGATAGGATCAAGCTTCACTGCTGGGCCCTTTGGATTTGACGTCTGGAAACATCCTTTGGTTCTCCAGTCATTACTTTGGTTTCTTGACTCAATTCTCCTTTCTTCTACCCTCAGCTGAGGGCCAGCTCCGCACTCAGGAACTCCAGCCTGGGCAGAATTCAAGGACTTTTTTGACAAGAAGACAAGTACAGACACACTCCTGAATATTATACATTTCTTTATGTCTACATCTCCTGGGATAATATTTTGAGTGAAAGAAAGAAAGAAAGAAAAATGTAGTCAACTACTTATCCCTCCTGCTATCAGTCATGCACAGCATAGATGAAGTAGGTGAGTAGATTACTAGACTGATCTCTTTTCCCCCCACATGACTGACTTTTGGGAGTCATTCTTCTGAACAGTAACAGACTCTGTCAAAGACTATGTCTAAACAGCAGTGAATTAACAAGTTGGGAAATGAACCCATCAGCTGAAGCCTGGTCTTTGTCTTGCCAGATCAATCAGTTTATTGTTTTCCACTAAGTTAACTGAGCTGGCTGCTTTTGACAATAAGAAGGCATGCTTGAAAGTAACTTGGCTTTGTTCAGTGAAATGATGAGTTTATCAGAAAACAAGCAGCGGATCACGAGGTCAGGAGATCGAGACCATCCTGGCTAACACGGTGAAATCCCATCTCTACTAAAAATACAAAAAATTAGCCAGGCGTGGTGGCGAGCACCTGCAGTCTCAGCTACACGGGAGGCTGAGGCAGGAGAATGGTGTGAACCCGGGAGGTGGAGCTTGCAATGAGTGGGGATTGCGCCACTGCACTCCAGCCTGGGCGACAGAGCAAGACTCTGTCTCAACAACAGGAAAAAAAGAAAAGAAAAAAGAAAACAAGCTCTGAAAAGAAGAAAAAGCAGCATAGATTTGAAACCCATCCTCCACCAAAAGTAGCTCCATATGCCTTATGTAGGAATGGATACAATCTTGGTGTTCAGACAGAACATGGTGAAGTTTTTCAGGTGATATAAGAAAACTGTAATAACTTAACTTGTGACAGGGCAGAGATCATCATAGATGTCCTTAATTAATACCAATCTAATGCTGAGTCATTTGAGGACATCAATTACTCATAATAGGAAGAAGTCTGAGAATTGTAACCAATCATCGATCGGTTTGCTGAGCATTTTCTCCGTAAAAAACGCTCATTTGCTGAGCGTTTTCTCCCTAATCAAAACAATAATAGGAGTTCCTATGAGAAACGAGAGACCCAAACCCTGACCTCAAATGGCCTGCAATTTCTTAAGCCATGATAGGCAAGATGAAATATTATTAGGGAGGAATACAGGATAATATAGACTTTATAGGATGTAAGCTCCATTCTTTAGTAGAAATCTAGCTTTATGTGTAGGGCTATTCACAGTCCTAACCTCCCGCAGATGGCACATGTTATAAGAATTCTTAGCCGTGGAAAACAGAGGTGGCTTCCATTTGTTTTCAGTTCTGTTACCTTGGTCTCTACTCTCATTTACACTTCCTTTATTTCTATGCCCTCTGCCAAAATCTTATCTGTGTGACACATAGGTCACACAATAAAACTGCCACTACACTCTGTCTCCAGACTGCTCTGCACTTGAGAATTTTATGTATAATTTCATGTACTGAAGAAATCATTAATGTTCCTAATACATAAATGAAGAAATCAAAGCTCAAAGACTTTGTTTATGGTTTTCAAAACTGGCTGAGCAGTACAGTCACTCAGGAAGCTTTTTTTAAAAAAAATTAAAATTAAAATATTCTTGCCCCACCTCAAAAGCAGAGTAGATTAATTTGTTATAAATTACTAGTTTTGGGGGAAAACTGATTTGTCATAAGACACACAGCTTTAATATGGCAAAACTAAGAATCAGATCTTTAACTCCTGTCTCCAAACTCAGCCAAACCATTCTACATCCTACAATTAGACACTGCTTCACCAAGGACGTTCATCTATATCTTATGTGATCCATGTTGTGTCACATGTGAAGGCTAATCAAGGTACACTCTGGAGGGATTGCTGTGTGAGTATTTAAAAGTCTGCACATGTGAGTTTTACCACACTCAGAATTAGAAAGTAAAAGCTCAGATTTTCAAGGAACTGAAAGAAATAAGACTTCTATCAGTTTGTCAATATTTTATGTAAAAGAGATGATGGAGAAAGAATTTCACAAGCTGCCAATGAAAAAAGTTTTAAGAAATCTTTGAAAAACAAGGTTGCTGATGAACTGGAATTTCACTTTATTTTAGTTTTCTCAAACCTCTATCTCATCAGATTAATTTGAGGTCCAAATGGGCGTGGGGATGATGATGCCAATCAGGGGCACTATATATTCTCAAGCCCTATGCAAGAGCACAAGAATATGGGAGAAATTAAGCCTACTATCCTTAAACCTTATACCAATTTCCTGATTCTGCCACTCAGAGATGATGACTTTTTTTAAACTAATGTTAAGAATTAACATTAAGATGCACTATAGTCAGAGCAGGACCTCCAAATTTTAATAATTGTGAATCATTTGTAAATCTTGTTAAGACAGATCCAGATCTGATTCAGTAGGTCTGGGGCCCTGAGAGTCTGCATTTCTGACCTGCTCCCAGGTGAGGCTGAGGCTGCTGTACACCCAGTCAGACTTCGATTGCAAGGTGCTAAAATAAATCATGATACTGTCTGAGATGAGAAATGGCCCCTCTTACATAATTAACTAAGGTAACACATTGACAGTAACCAGAGGCTACCAATCAAAACAAACATTTAAACACTTACTGTGAAAAAAAAACTTTACATGTGATTTATTTAAAATATATGGTCAGCTGAAGCTGTTTCTGTGTTCCAGAGTGACTGAGAGGACTCTAGGGGCTAAAAAGTTTAAGGCAGTTTTCCTGGAACTACACACCTGGGAGAAATAATCAGATTGAACACCAACTGACACCCATGCCTCAGCATTCTCTTTCACTAGTTCCATACCATAAGTTATTACAGTAGGATTAATGTTGGGCAATAATGAGAAATCTCTGGAGAATTGTGAAATAAGGGGAAAAAGAACCAGAATGGAAATGGGACATAAGATTTCCTCTGAGAGTTAAACTCTAAGGGAACTGAAACAGAGATGTGCAAAGTTACCTTAAGACAGAAAGCCTCCTAAACCAATAACATTTGACTCTAATCTAATTGGAAAAATTATCCCACCTAAAGAAAACAGAGACCTCAAAAAGACTAATCCCAGAAACTAATTTTGACACTGTACAACCAAAAGAGAGTCCTGATTCAAGAATGTGAGGAGATTCACATACATAGACAGCATCTGATTTCACCACAATGGAAATGTCAGACATTTAGGATCTAATGCCACAAAACAAGGGCTGGCAAACTACTGTTCATGGGCCAAATCTGGCTGAATTCCATTCTTTTAAATAAAGTTTAAAGGAATCCATGTTTAAGGTACATCTTTTTGTTTAACATTGTCTACAGCTGTTTATGAACTACACTATCCGAGCTGCGTAGTCTTGACAAAGGTTATATGGCTCACAAAGCCTGAAACATTTACTGCCCAGCCCTTTACAGAAGAAGTTTGCCAACGCTTGCCATAAAGCTTTTCAATTATATAACTAATTCCCCTTGCTCTGATTCCACGCTAGCCAAGCAAACTTCTGATTATAATTGGTTTCCTGGGTAGTACGGTTGAACATTCCAACTCTGAACTCTGAAATCCAAAATGCTCTAAAGCACAAAACTTTTTGGACATCAAAATGACTTTTAAAAGAAACGTCAAAATGCTCATTGGAGCATTTTGAATTTCAAATTTTCAGATTAGTGATGCTCAACTAGTAATATTACTGTAAATATTCCAAAATCTGAAAAAATCTAAAACATCTCTGGTCTCAAGCATTTCAGATAAGGGACTCTCGATCTACCAACAAAGGAGAAAGCCCCTTGAAAATTTGTTGGTTATTTCTAGTTGTATTTGCATTATAGATTTTTGGAGGTTTTAAGTGTAATGTCTGGGAGCTTGCCTTATCTGAATCATCCTCATGAATGATGATTTCTTTCTAAATTTGCTTTTTTTTAAAAAAATCACTTTTCTAGTGATACATATAAAAGGAACTAATGAACTAGGTCATGCAGTATGAATAGCAGTGTCAGATATTCAAGACAAAAGGAACAGCATACTTAAAAATGAAGTTATAGGGGGCGGAGCAAGATGGCCAAATAGGAACAGCTCCAGTCTCCAACTCCCAGAGCGAGCGACACAGAAGACCGGTGATTTCTGCATTTTCAACTGAGGTACTGGGGTCATC
>NW_012115933.1:2797674-2841712 GCF_000951035.1 Colobus angolensis palliatus
AAAATCACTTTTCTAAGCCTATAAGACTAACAGCTAGACATTTAGGTTGTGGTGAGTTCACTTTTCTTCTTATTAGAGGGCATTCTGAATCACTCCTCTGGTGAAGATCTTTGGGAGTTAAATGCAAGCAGTGAGCCTGGGCCCAATTCCACATCCCACAAAAAGTGCATTTACTTTGTGTATCCAGAAGAGCAAAACTCCCAACTCTACTACTTTGTTTTCAAATGGAGAGCCAAGCTTTCAGTGTCTTCAGCTTCACTCTCTACTTTGTGCTTGCGTTCCATTTCTGGTTGATATAGATATTTACCTTATTTTTTACCTTGACATTGCCTTTTTATCCCTCTTTATGTTTTTATTTATGTTGTACATTCTTTTATGTATTTGAAAGAGAAGGGGAGTGTTCTGTTATGAACATGTTATACCATCTTGACTAAGAATCCCTTTACTGATACCCAATAGGATTCTTTTATCTGGTCTAACTGATTAGATATTTTATCATTTATTTTTCAATCAAGGTTTATTGAGCACAATATGATGCTGTAGGTATCTTTGGAGATATACTATCTGTAGGTTCAGCTTTGGAGATTCAGAGGTGACACGCACATGCCTCTGACACTCTCATGGAGTTCACAGTTGGAGGTAAGCTGAACCATTTGGCAATCTACCTCAAAGACTGAACAAAATTGCCAAATTGACAATTCTCCAACTCAGGTTCATTTCCGTCATGACAAACTGATCTCTCCATTTCAGTAAAGTTTCATGGTACCTCTTTGCCCATAGTAAGCCATGCAACTCATTAAAATCTACTGTTATTTAAGTTAGTTTTTTTCTAACAATACCCTAATATATATAGTTCTTCTACACGTTTGATGATATATCCACAATTAATGGATACAACACAACAAGAAACTCAGCAATACTAAATTTTTCAGTCCGCCAGTGTCTTTGAAGAGAATATATTAACATTTTGTTGCTCGTTTATTGCATTCTGCAAAGTTTAAGAAACTACAGATACCTGCCTCACACTGCAGCATTCTTGAGAAGGGTGGAGAGTGACTGGGCTTTTTCCTGGGTTTACCCAAGGCACTTTTTTATTCACTCATCTGTTTCAGACACAATCACTATCCTGTTGTCTTCAGCTCTCAGCCTGGGAAACCCACAGAGTCTTTCCCTCCAGCTCACCGTTGAGTTTGGCATGCTGTTGACCCTCAGTACATCATACAGCCACTACAAAACAGTAATTTTGTTCTTAGTGCACCCAGAGGGCCATTTACTTTGCAGCATTATTCAGAATTTTCAGCAATAACTTTCCTACTTCAAAAAAGATGAAGAGAAGCAGTGTGAGGAATCCTTGATGGAAACAAAGCTGAAACAAATATAATCTCTTATAGGATTTATCTACATAAAAGAATGCAAAATCACAATTTATTAAGTCCACAACTTAAAGCAAAATGTATGAAATTACTTTTCACCACATGTTTTTACTGATATGAGTAATGGCTATACTGTCTATATTTTAAATTAACCTTAATGCCATCTAGTGGTCACTGAGAAATTTTCATTTCAGAAAATTGTTAACTTTAGAAATAGTTAATAAGAAAGTATTAGGAATAACAGTAACTGCTGTTGTTGAAGAGACTTATTAAACACCTACAATTCTTCAGAGTTCTATGTTCAGCATTTTATGTTCATTATCTCATTTTATCTATACAACAACCTTAATAGGTACTGTAGCCCAGTTATGCAAATGAAGAAACCAAAACTTAGTGGTATTAAAAAACCTGTCATATTCAGAGATCTAGTAAATATCTAACTGGTTTTCAAACCCAGTTAGTCTTTGCCTTCACACTCATCCAGAATTCTACGCCGCTACTAAACCTCAGTTGTGACTATAGAATATGGTTAATAGACTAACAAACATGCACACACACACACACACACACATTCACACACAAATGCTAATATGTTTGAAGGGAGGTATAACCTCACATTTCCACTCCACAATCAACTCTTATCATGTTCAAATTCCCAGGCTTCTCCTTCAAGCAAGATGTTAATTGCATGGGGGTGTTTATATATTTGAAATTCACATCTGTTATCTCTAAAATGTGATGGATTCACTCATTCATGCAACAAATAGTCTCTGAACTCTTATGCATTAGACTCTGTGCTAGGTAATGGGAATGCAGCAGGGAACCAAATATACACAGTTCTTCCTTTCATGGAGCTTAAAATACAGCAGGAGGACAGACACACATAAATTACATGGATCATGATACAAACTCATTGTGGAAAGAGCAGCTGGGAAAAATGCAGGGTGCTGGCAGGGTGTTTAGTTGGATGACCTTCCTTTGGCACCTAAGCGTTGAGTGAGAAGGGGACTGAGGGAAGACATCTCTAAAGGAAGGACCTTTAGGAGTCATGAAAGAGTGGGAGTGGGACTGAGCTGGGTGCAGGAGGACAGCATAGGGATTCCAGGAAAAGCACCTGAACAGCAAGCAGAAGAGTGTTTTCTAAGGCTCTGCTCCAAGACATTACACTCACACAGTGGAAGCACAACAGTAAGTCAATATGCAATTCAGGCACTCTCAATTCTTGTGCTGTAAATGGAACTTGGATAAAGACCATAATTAAGTCATACTTTTTTATACTTTGAACAAATGACTTTTACTGAAAATACTAAAATTGCATGATGTTGTACTTGATTTGAATACCCAAACATAATGGTACCTATCTATGCTAACTGAAGTTTCCATTGGTACTTATGAATAATTCAAATGCCTCCTAAATAAGATTTTTAGTTTGGTTGGAGATTAAGAAAATAACACTTATGGCAGATAATGTGAATAACACAGAAGGAACCAAGAAAAAAGAAGAAAAACAACTAATACTCATATCTCACAACCCAGAGGCAAATAATGTAAACCTTTTGGAATGCTTCCTTCCAGTCTTTTTTTCTATTAATATTTTACAAAAAATAAGATTTTATAATTTAATGTATTCATTCAGTGTAACACTTATTTCATTTGTTCTTATAAACTCTTTGTTAATATCACTGTAATAGCCAGATGCTATTTTATTAGGTGAACACATCCTAGTTTACTTAACCCATTTCCAAGCTGTTCAGTAGGTGTCATTCAATGTTTACTAAACAACGAATGACATATGAATAATGAATGGCATATGACAAAAAATATATAATAAATAACACATTGCATAAAACTAACAGTTTATCCACACAGAATAGAACTCAGTAAATAGTAGACATTATTGTCAAGTGGTTAAATAACTGACACAGCTTATTTGTATGTCTGAAGAGAATTTAGAAAATAACAAAGCAATTTACAAAAGTAAAACCACTGCTCAAGAATGTTGACTATCAACCACCTCTTCCCATTCTTCCTTGTCCTGTGAGTTGATTTCTGCCTTGATCTTAAGACAGGCTGCAGTAGAAGTTAATGGATATTTTTGTCATGTTGGAGAATCCCAGGAAGCCATTCTAAAATCCCACTTGTGAAATGATGTGTCACATTAACACATTTTACGGGCTTAATCTTGTGCTGCCTAATTGAATAATTTAATATTTGTGACACTAGCTTGACTCACACAATTACACATACACACAAAGAGGAGTTGTAAACTGTTACATCTCAGCTGTTCTTTACTTTGAGCATGCCCTGGTGTTTTTTAAGCTATATTTGGTGTTTTGCCATTTACAAGACAATTTCTATCTCTTTGGATATTTGCTTGACGTGAATGTAAATTGGAGTTGCAAGTTTTCTTCTTCTAATTAGGTTCTCTTTAGTAGGTATATACCCAGTCCAGGTGCCAGGACTCTTAAACAGAGTTTTCACTGAGAGGCATTGACAAGATGTAGAAATCACATCCTTGTGCCATGAATAAGGGACAATGGTGATGACAGTGGCAGGACATCTAAAGCAGCTGCTATCATCACACTGGCTGCAGCAGGGAGATGAAGCTAGGGCTGCACACTCCAGGGAGCCAGCAAGAGCCAGGGACAAGTGGGAGCCCTGCCCCTTCCAAATTGGGGCAGAAGCTCCCTGGGTATCACTGCAGCCAACCAAGCCATCGCTGCAAACCTGGATATCCCTGTGCTCTCAGGACCCAGGAGCAGGCAGGAGCCCCACTCTTCTGGGTGCAGCTGCAACTGCCCAAACCACAGCTGTAGACCCAGGTATCCCTGCACTTTGGGGGACCCAGGAAGGCCCTCCCTGCCCTCGCAGGCTCGGAAGTGGGAAGTGCTTGCTCCCGCTGCTCTTGCTGGCTTCTGCCTGCTCTTGGTGCCTATTCCAATCTCGGAGCAAAGTCAGGGCTGAACCCAGGCACTGTTGTGGCCCAGTCAGGTGTGCATATGCTTGGGGCAGTGCTGACATGTCAGCACCCTGCCACCTTGGCCCCCTCTGGACTTTGGGTGCCAATGAGCATAGGAGGGAAGCTGAGCAGGGGAATGCTGAAGGCAGCTCTTGGCACCTACAGCCTGGGTGCCATGAATGACAGTAGGAAGCAGACAGGTTCCTGGAAAGGAGGGGGTGGGTCCCTGGTAAGGCCCCACCTTCAAGCAAGGTAGGGCCTAAAGGCTGGGGGCTGGGCTGCCAGTCCCACAGACCAGAGTAGAATCTTGTGACGCCTTTTCTGGGCCTTCCATGGGTGCCCGTGGACCAATCAACACATACTTTCTCCCCTTTGAGGCCCATAAAAGCCCTGTACTCAGCCAGAGCTGAGCAGACATTGGGACAACCAGCTGCAGAGAGAAGCAACTCACTCTAGGGCCTCCTCTCTGCTGACAGCTGCAGAGACAACAGAGAGAGAATGGGGAGATAACAGGATGGCCTGCCAGCAGAGAGGAGCCACCCACTCTAGGGCCTCCTCTCTGCTGAGAGCTGCTCAGATGATGGGACAACCAG
Organism: Colobus angolensis palliatus; assembly: GCF_000951035.1. Taxonomy (NCBI): domain Eukaryota; kingdom Metazoa; phylum Chordata; class Mammalia; order Primates; family Cercopithecidae; genus Colobus; species Colobus angolensis. The sequence goes on from NW_012115933.1 coordinate 2,802,600, forward strand.
CTGCAGAGAGGAGCTACCCTCTCTGCTGATAGCTGAACACTTGTTGAGATGACTTGCCTAGCAGAGAGGAGCTACCTTCTCTGCTAGTTGCTGAACACTCATCAGGACTCCCTGGCTGCAGCAAGGAGCTTCCCCCTGCGGGTTTCCTCTCAGTTGTTCTATCACTCAATAAAGCTCCTCTTCATCATGCTTGCTCTCCACTTATCTGCCTACCTCACTCTTCCTGGGCACAGAACAAGAATTCGGGATCTGCTGAATAAGGTTAAAAGAGCTGTAACACAAACAGAGATGAGATATGCCCCATTGCTTGCCGTGTTGCAGGTGAAGAGAAGGAAAGAAGAGCTGCAGCCCTTCAGGGACCCCAGACATGGGAGCTCCTTGAGTTAAGCCTTTCACTCCCTCTTTGAGGCCCTGCAGTTCCTGGCATCTCCAAGCTTCTGCAAACCATTATGTTCCCTGGTGCCAGCTGTGGAAGCTGCTTGCAGTGCACCTGGTCCAGCTGCAGCCTCGCAGAGAGCTGGTGCTCATGCTGGCACCTGGAGCTGCCCACCCTATTGCAGCAGCTGGCATGCCAGATTGCACAGTAGCCAGACCCCACACTCACTCACACACCCCTCACCACTCCACGCAGCCTTATTTGGCAGGCATGAGAACCAGGCCAGTAGCGTGAGCCAAGTGCAGCCTGCCAGGTCAAGTAGGCAGAATGAGCCCAGTGGGCTCGAGCAAAACTTGGGCAAAGATGTCACCAGCCACAGAAATTTCCAGCCAGAAAAGCAACACCCCAAAGATCCGATAATAGTGGCAGATGAAAGGTGATGTTTCGAATCACAGTACTGGACTTCTCAGAGGCTTTAACAATCCTTCCGCCCCACAGCCTACAGCTGAAAAGGGTGACTGTGTAGACTGGTCCATAGTGACAACATAAATACATGCCACTTATACTGAATCTGGTGAAAGCAGGGGATCTTCAGGGTTAAGTCTGACATTTCAGAGTCAAACTCACTAGGTTTGATCCTTGGCTCATCTATTCATTATAAACAACCTCAGGCAAGTACATCACCTACCCTTTTAATAAATCACTTTCCTTTTTAAAAAAAAAATGGAGATGAAAATGATGCCTACTATATAGGATTGTTGGGATGAGTAAATGAAATAATTTATGGAGAGCTCCTAGCACAGTGTCTGGCACATGGAAAACACCAAATTTATTATTATTATTATTATAACTATTAGTCATTTGCATCAATGAGTTAAATTTTTACTTCCATTAGATCTATCTGATGTGGAATGTACTCTTATAAACATCCTTTATTTCTTATTCTCATATAATACACTGTGAAAAATCTGTTCTCCTTGGTAACAATCTATGATTTGAAATGTACAACTTGTTGGAAGGGCAGAAGGACAGCTAATGAATACGTTAGAATTACTTTGACTTAAATAAAAGTTTCCCTTTATTCATTGAAAAGCTCTATGGAGAAAGGAAACATGTCTGCTTTGTTGACCAGCTGCAAGCATGGTGCCTGGCACACAAGAGGAACATACATAGTATGTGTTTAAGTGGGTAGATAGTCTTAAAACAATTCCCCAATTTTACAAATGCCCATTTCTGAGCTCAGTTCAAGTGAACATATTTTCTTTCTTTCTTTTTTTTTAACAGAAGTCACCAGAATGGAACCTTTTTGTTAAGCTTTCCCTTTACCTCAGAAAGGCAGCTATCCTTGACAAACACAAAGTCAGTCTTGGCTGTCTCAGAAAAGCACTGTGTGTCAATGTCAGAGAACCCAGTGGGCCTAGCATAAGGTTCACAACATTTCTAACTCTTCAAAACAAGTATTATTTTGGAAGTTGCCAACTTAATAAGCAACTTTGACTCCATGCAAACTAAAAACAGCATTTGAAAGTTGAAATTTCATTAAATCTGCTGTTTTCTGAGACTCCATCCAACTGGGACATCTGTTTGTAACACCAAAGGGGTATGTAATCCCAAAATTATGATTGGATTATATTCAAGTCATTAAAAAAGATGAATTCATGTCATATTACTTTTAGGCAAACTCAATCTATATTACTGTCTGCATTCTCTTCTCTGCTAGCCAAGACACTCTCCTCTTCCCTTACAAATTCTTCATCCTTGCTTTGTGCTTTATAAGTATGTTCAGGCCAAAGCAATTTAGTGCAATATCAAATTCATACTCTAGAATATAACCTCCTTCCACAAACCCTTTTTTAGGTTTTTCTTTATTTTTAATTTTTCTGGGTACATAGTAGGTGTATATATTTATAGGGTACATGAGATGTTTCGATACAGACATGCAATGCGAAATAAGCACATTATGGAGAATGGGGTATCCATCTCCTCAAGCATTTATCCTTTGCATTACCACCAATTCAATTACACTCTTTTAGATATCTTTAAATGTGCAGTTAAATTATTATTGACTATAGTTACCCTCTTGTGCTATCAAATAATAAGTCTTACTCATTCTTTCTACTTTTTGTACCCATTAACCATCCCCACCTCCCACCCAGGCCCCCACTACCCTTCCTAGCCTCTTGTAAACATCCTTCTACTCTAAATGTCTGTAAGTTTGTTTTGATTTTGGACTCCACGCATAAGTGAGAACATGAGGTGCTTGTCTTGCTGTGCCTGGCTTATTTCACTTAACATAACAATCTCCAGTTACATTCATGTTATTGCAAATGACAGGATCTCATTCTTTTTAATGGCTGAATAGTACTCATTGAATACATGTACCACATTTTCTTTATCCAATCATCTGTTGATGAACGCTTAGGTTGCTTCCAAATCTTAGCTATCGTGAACAGCTTAGCTATCGTGAACAAACATGGGAGTGCAGATATCTCTTTGGTATATTGATTTCCTTTCTTTTGAGTATATACACAGCAGGGAGACTGCTGGATAGTAAGACAGCTCAATGTTTAGTTTTTTGAGGAACCACGATACTGTTCTCCTTAGTGATTGTACTAATTTATACTCCCATCAACAATGTGAAAAGTTCTCCTTTTCTCCACATCCTCACCAGCATTTGTTATTGCCTGACTTTTGAATATAAGCTATTTTAACTGTAGTGAGATGATATTTCATCATAATTTTAATTGACATTTCTCTGGTGATCAATGATATGAGCAACTTTTCATATCCCTATTTGTCCTTGGTATATCTTCTTTTGAGAAATGTCTATTCAAATCTTTTGCTCATTTTTGATCAGATTGTTAGATGTTTTCTTATTGAGTTGTTTGAGATGCTTATATATTTTGGTTACTGAACCCTAAGTAGTTGCAAGTATTTTCTCCCATTCTGTGGGTTGTTTCTTCACTTTATTGATTGTTTCCTTTGCTGCACAGAAGATTTTTAACTGAATGTGATTTCATTCATCCATTGTTGCTTAGGTTGCCTGTGTTTGTGAGGTGTTGCTCAAGAAATTTTTGCCCAGAACAATGTCCTGGAGAATTCCCTCAATGTTTTCTTGTAGTAATTTTATAGTTTGAGGTCTTAGATTTATGTCTTTAGTCTGTTTTGATTTGACTTTTGTATATGGCAAGAGACAGGGATCTAGCTTCATTCTTCTGCATATGGATATCCCATTTTCCCAGCACCATTTATTGAAAAGACTGTCCTTTCCACAATGTAGTTTCTTGACGCCTTTGTCAAAACTGAGCTCACTGTAGATATATGCGTTTGTTTCTAAGTTCTCTATTCTGTCCCATTGGTCTATGTGTCTGTGTTTATGCCAGTACCATGCCATTTTGGTTACTACAGCTCAGTAGTATGATTTGAAGTTAGGTAATGTGATTCTTCCAGTTTTGTTCTTTTTGCTTAGGATAGCTTTGGCTATTTTGGGTCTTTTGTAGTTCCATATAAATTGTAGGATTGTTTTTTCTATTTCTGTGAAGAATGTCATCAGTATTTTGGTAGAGATTGCATTGAAACTGTAGATTGCTTTGGGTAGTGTAGGCATTTTAACAATATTGAGTCTTCCAATCCATGAACATGGAATATTTTTCCATTTTCTGGTGTCCTCTTCAACTTTTTTCATTAATGTGTTAGAATTTTATTGTAGAGATCTTTCATTTCTTTGGTTAAGCTGATTTCTAGGTATTTAATTTTATTAATGGCTCTTGTAAGTGAGGTTACTTTTTAAATTTATTTTTTAGATTGTTCACTGTTGGCATATGATTTTTGCATATTGGTTTTGTATCTTACAACTTTACGGAATTTGTTTATCAGTTCTAATAGGCTTTTTGTGGAGTCTTTAGGTTTTTCCAAATACAAGATCATATCATCTGCAAACAAGGATAATTTGACTACTTCTACTCCAAATTGCATGCCCTTTATTTCTCTTGTCTGATTTCCCTCTAGCTAGAACTTTCAGTACTGTGTTGAATAACTGTGGTGAAAGTGGGCCTCCCTGTAATGTTCCAGATCTTAGAGGAAAAGTTTTCAGATTTTCCCCATTCAGTTTGATACTAGTTGTGGGTCTGTTATATATATATATTTTAATGTTTAGATGTGGCCCTTCTATACCCAGTTTTTTAAAGAGTTATTATCATGAAGTGATGTCGAATTTTATCAAGTGCATTTTCAGCATCAATTGAAACAATCATATGGTTTTGTCCTTCATTCTGTTGATATGATGTATCACATTGATTGATTTGCATATGTTGAACCATCCTTGCATGGCAGAGATAAATGCTACTTGATCATGATGAATGATCTTTCTAAAGTATTGTTACATTTGGTTTGCTAGTATTTTGTTGAAGATTTTTGCATCAATATTCATCAGAGATATTGGCCTGCCGTTTTCCTCTTTGATGTCTTTCATGGCATCAGGATAATATTGGCTTCATACAATGAGTTTGGAAATATTTCCTCCTTTTCTTTCAGAATAGACTGAGTGAAATTGATATTAGTTCTTCTTTAAATGTTTGGTAGAATTCAGCAATGAAGCCATCAGGTCCTGGACTTTTCCTTTCACAAATTCTGAAATGAATCTTTTTTTAATATTAAAGATGCCCTGTATCTGGGGTAGTCATGCATCTTAGTTTGCCTGGAATAGTTACATTTCATGGGACTTGACATTTATTTGCCTTGGAATTTTATGGCAACTGTCCTGAAATGTTATCCAGCTTAGCGTTTTTTTCTGATTTTATTTTCATTTGTAATAAAGTGTTATTAGTAGTAGTAGTAGTAGTTGCCTGAAAATAACCATGGATAGGATTGATTGACTTTCACCTTCAGTTTCCAGCCTCTGTTATGGTCTCATTTAGTAGTACGTGAGATGCATTTGCAATAAATAGACTTCTCACTTTTACGTGTAGTTAAATCTGGAAGATAACTGGCAATCACCCTCTCTCTTTTCCTGACCCTCTCCAGACCCTTTCAAGGTCAGCACATGGGGTGCTAAAATGAAGCATGCTTAGTTCTACTAATTTTAGGAGGTAATATGCCATGTATTAAGTGCGAAAAACTTCTGGTTTTGAAGCTTTTATTAATTGCAATTATTGAAAGCAAATCTTGTCAGCATAAAGATAAGTTTATCCTTAATAGGCATCCTGATTAGTTTATCTTTGTGTTCTACTAACACAAGGAATGAATTCTTGTGTTCATTGTTGCTTAAAAAATGAGACAATTTAAGCAAGGGGTCAAGTGATATAGATTTATTTTGGAAATTCTATAATTGCTCTTTGAAGTATCTTAGGGGAAGAAAACTGATGCAACCTTGGGGAGGAGAGAAAAAAAGCAGCTCACATACCAAAGACAGCTAACCAAATAGCAATGAATTCCTCAAAAGCAACATAATTCTCTGGGAGGCTGAGGCAGGCAGATTGATTGAGGTCAGGTGTTCAAGACCAACCTGGGCATCATGGCAAAATCCTGCCTCTACAAAAAATTAGCAAGGTGTGGTAGTGCATGCCTGTAGTTCCATCTATGCAGGAGGCTGAGGTGGGACAATCACCTGAGCCTGAGGAAGTTGAGGCTGCAGCAAGCCATGATTGTGCCACTGCATTCCAGCCTGGATGACAGAATAAGACTCTATCTCAGGGAAAAAAAAAAAAACACTTTAAGACAAACAAGCTTTTAAGAAATTTACCTCCTATGCGTCTTTCTCAGGAAGTTACTGGAAGGTATTCCTTTCCAAAAATGAGAGCAAAACCCAAGAAAGAGTAAAACAACAAGGAATCCAGGATATAGGGAATCCAATATAGAAGAGAACAAAGAAATTTCTTAGAAGGAGAGTGAGGACAGACTCAGAATAGTTAGTGTCAAGAGCAATTAGTCCAGACTGAATGATGCAGGAACCTTCAGAGACGTTTCCAACAAAGAAAAAAAGCTGCTAATAAATGATGTGTTACTTACATTGTAAAATATTATTTTGAGAAGTGTGAGGCTGATTTAGTTAGGTGGTTTAAAAGTAAGCATTTAAAAATGAGGCATTTAGGAATTTGTAAAAAACAAAAAGTTGAACATGAAAGAAAATGTCATAACACATTATAAGGAAATATAACACACTATAAGATTAAGCTACAAGAAACATTATGTTTATTATATTCACTATATATACACATACACACACACATATATAGTGAAAACATTGACTATTTTTGCCTTCCAGTTATGACTGTAATAGAACCATTTTGTACTTGGATGTGCAGGGGGAGGGGAGGTTCTAAGCTTATTTAATTAAACAGAAAAACAAATGATCATATTTAAAATCAAGAAGCAAAATAAATAGATGAATAAATGGATTATTTATAAATAAAGAGATAAATGCCTGAAACAACTGCTAAAATGGTTGAAAGTGGTAGTGTCTGTATGGCATAGGCAGGTGTGGAAGAAAGAAAAGGAGAAGATGAATGCTCTTTTCTGTTTTTGACCTTGAAATACTCTTTGACTTAAAAAATGTATATGTATTATTTTGATTCAAAAATTAGCACTTTCCAATTTCTCCACCCTGCATCTCTAATCTTTTTTTTAACAATTAGTGAGAAAGGCATCTTGTGTAGGCTTGAGGAGAAGGGAGGAGAGGAACTGGATAACAAGGAACTTGGGCGGCCCTGAGGATGGGAGCTGAAGGCAGCTGACTCCACAGTTTAACTTCAGGCCAGCCCTCCAGATAACAGTGTCAGAGAATTCCTTTTCAGAATCCTGGGCTTGGCACACTCATCAGTCATGCCTTTCATAATGACAGCTAAGACATGAGTTATAATCTGTCATCAGAAGCCCTCCTGCAAATGATCTGGAAGAGTGAACAAATACCTTGCAGTAGATGTTGATTCTAACTAAAGCTGTCAGTTTGGTCAGGTACTCTCTTTTTTGTGATGGTAAGTTCTTGCTGTGTAACTTTCTTCAGTGTGACCAATAATTTCAGTGTTCAGTCTTTCTATGTGACCAGTAATCCAGAGGATAAACAAACGGTTAGTTACATAACTAGTTAATATGATGTGCATGCGTTCCTGTGTCTCTAGCCAGGCTGTCATCTCTCTTACAATATTAGCTGTGCTTTATACATTTTAATTTTTTCAGTGATTCTTCATTAACATTTAATTGCAGGTAATAAACAGGAAAAGGCTCCCAAATGCTTAAATAAGAATCAGTCTGATTATTTTGTACCCCCGTGCCTAGAAGAGTCCATGCCATTCAATCAAAACAACTATTAATGAGCATAATCTGGGTACTGTGAGGGATTTAAAAATATGAGAATCAGATAAGGATTCAGTTGCCTAGGGACTGACTTCCTAGCCCTTAGAGAGAGAGATGTATAGAACTATCTCTATCCACCGAAGATTCTTAGATGTTAAATGAGTACAAATAAGTGTCCAGTGAAAGTCATTCTGGTCTGAGGCTGAGGTTAATAACTGGGCCTTGAAGACCTGGTAGGATTTCTTGGTGGAGATGAGTGGAACTAAGTAAAGGGAATAGTGTGGGAAAAGGCTCAGGGAAGGTAGAGTGCATTTGGAGAATGAGAAGTGGAAGGGTGTTATTGGACCATGGCATAATGCAAGGACATGGACACATCTATTGAAGACCACAAGGAGCTGAAAGCAGAAATTTCTTTGGAAGAAAGATAATGACTTTAGTTTCCTATTCATAAAATTTCTCTTTTGTATTGAAGACTTGTTTCCTGGGAGACTTAAATCATGTCCAAGATAGAAATGAGATGACTGGTAAAGGGAAGTGGTCTGGAAGTGATTGTGAGAGAATGGTAATAATTTAAATGCAAGTACCTTCAGTGAGTGACTATAAATGTGACACAGAGGAGTCAATGAGGGGTTGGGTTGAGCTTAGAAATTAGGCAGTCAGTGCTAAAAGGTAAAAAATTATAAGGGTGAATAAGGTCACATGAGGAGTGAGTGCAAAGGATGGAAGGCCAAAGATAGATTCTGTTAGTAGACAGGAACCAATAAATACAGAAGAGGTAGAGATCAGAAGGGTAGTAGAGCTACAGGAGAGGAAGCATATGTCACAGAAACCCAAGTGGGAAGTACTAGAATTGATGGGTGGTTGACTATTAAAAGCCCTTCAGACACAACTGAGTGAAGTCTTGGAAAAGGCTGTTTAGTCTGGAAGTTTAGAAGTCACTAGGAAATTTTGAAAGTAAACATGATTGGAGGCTGGAATAAGGCATCAAAGAAGGGATGAAAGGAGATGGAGACAGAAAGAGAGGAGGAGAAAATGTAAGCAAACATCTTAAGAAAACTAGATTATATGATTAGCCCCTTGGTAACCAGGTTAATTACAACAAGCCTGTGGATTTAACAACACCTGTCAACAAACGAGCGAACAGATGCAGCCTCCTGTAGTGATATATAAATATTTCTATTCAGTGTTCATTCATATTTTCTTACTTTATTGCATTCTCTTTGACTTTACTTGCCATTGTCCATTTAATTTGGAGATATTGGGACTATACAATTTGGGGATTAATTTAATTACTTCCTGTTTTCTATGTCACTATTATTTGGCAATTTCATATGGTTCAAACCAATTAAAAGTAATAAATTACTTTATTGCCAATAAGCAGCAGCACAGTAGTACAGGCCCATTCAGAACACTGGGTACTTGAGACATGTTTTCTGGTTTTGTGGTCTAACCACCCACTTTTACTATGGCCAACAGAGTGTGCCTAGAGAGTCTGAATAGCAACTAGAATGCAGACAGGGTGTGGTGGGAGGAAAGTGGTCCAGGAGAAAGATTAGAAGAGGAGGCCACAGAGGAAGGGAAAACCAATAGCTTTAGGAGAGTCTCACAGACCACCCTAGGGTCTACTGGGATTTATTCTGGGTGAAATAGCACATAGTCACCTAAGTTATCTGGTTTCTCAGCCACATCTGCCTTTCATATCATGTCACCAATACTTTACTGAAGATTATTTTCAATATAGTTTTATCATTTTTAAGTATTTCTAAAATTGCCCAGAGTCTTCTTGAAAGTTTCACTTAATGGTTCATAAATTAAAAGTTCCTGACATCTTCCATCAACTCTTTTTCTTAGAACTATAATAGTTCCAATTGAGAATGTATTCAGAGGTACTGGGGAATATTCAGTAAGTTAAGAGTAAACACTGTTCGGTGGTGATATTCTCAATTCTAATTTTCTTGATAATGAATTAAATATTTTATCCCAGATATTTTCACAGGTTTGTCTTTTCAGCTTCATTCATAGTACCTGTTCTTTAACAAATATTTTTTCAAGAAAAAAACTTGTTGAATATGTTGTCTCTGTGATTGTTTTGAATATGTGGCCATAATATTTAGATGCTGCAAAATTGTAGAAATTATCCATTTCATTGCATTTTAAAATAGAGTATGATTTTGTCCTGTTTGCTAACACTTTTGTGCAATAATTCCATGCAAAGCCTATTATTTCCGTGGTTTCCTAATGACTTTCAGTACTGTAGTTGACTTCTGATGCTAACCACCTGGAGTTAGGTTAAATAAACTTCATAAGTTAAGGGCACAGTCCCTCCTGTCTGCCCTCACTTCAGACACCATCCATAGGCTCAGGGATTTCCAGGCCACCTGCACTTCTGATCAACTAGTTATAAATCTAGGGATTTCAACTACCCCCTCACGTCCAATAAGTCATTATAACTTACTGATCATATATATCAGGGAATTTAAGAAAGTGCTATACTTACAACTGCTGTTTTATTATAGCAAAAAAGGATGCAAATCAAAACTAGCCAGTGAAAATAAGAGACACATAAGTCACCATCTAGGAGGGTCTCAGATGCAGGATTGCCGTGTCATCTCCTCATTGGGTCAGGGTGTATTACCCTCCCGGCACATCAGTGTGCACCACCAGCCAGAAAGCTCATCAAACTCCAAGTATCCAGAATTTTTATTAGTGTTTCATTACGCCAGCATGATTTAATTCGATCTTCAACACTTCCCTACCCAACCTCAGAAATTGGGAGGTCAGGTTGATATCACATGTTTCAAAGCCCCGAGCCTCTAAATCATGGTTGGTCTTTCTGTCATGGCCAGCCTCCATTCTGAAATCATATAGGATAGGGACCCGCTAGGAGTTACCTCACTAACAAACCCAGGTGTGGTTCAAGGGACCCACCACAAATAACAAAAATACTCCTATCTCTTCAGAAATCCCAGGGTTTAAAGTCTCCCTCTCAGAAACTGAAACCAATGTCCAGTCAAATTTTTCACACAACAAAAATCATAATCCTTTTATGAAATAAAGTCTTGGGAATATCTTTTCTAATTAGGAAAGCTGGATAAAACTTAGGAAAGAACTTCTGTGATTAAAGCCTATGGCTATTGTTTTGCATCATAAATGAGTGAAAAATGAAATGTCCAACTCAAAAAACGAATAGATTTAAAGCATCAGATATTCGAAAGTGGGGGTCACCTCCATTTCTAAACACTGATGACAAGATTTTTGTAGAAATCTTAGTTGTATAAACAAATAAAAATAACAGAGTATTCTACCAACAGTGCCTAAAGGGATAAATTCCAAGTGACTAAAGGGATGAGGAAAGAGCTGAGGAACTGGAAAGCATGAGAGAACCAAAAGACAGGAAAGAGAAAAGCATTTCTTCTGTTTGGATCCAGAAGTAGAGAATGATTTAAAAATATATTCTTTCAGGTCATGCAAGCATGTATCAGGGCAGATAAGTCCTAAAACATGAAAGCTGGTATACTGCAATGCGATCAGGCCAGCGATTGTTCCTACACTCATGAGATTGTGGTTGAAAGCAATTATGGTCACCAAGGGAGTGAGGCAAGGCTGGCATGCAGCCCGTGTTGCCATGAGGCCTGTGGACCTGCCAATAGTCATAAGCATGTTTGAACACAGAACCACAACATTAAGACTGGATCCAGTCAAGATGTAGGCAGGAAGTGTCACATAGGTAAAGCTCAAGTTTGGAAACCTTTAAAATATACCAAGGGTGGTTCAGGGAAGCTGAGTAAGACTTCACAAGCATGCAGAATCACAAAAATGAGAGGAAATAAAAATATTAATGAGTATGCCAACACGAAGCCCAGGCTGATGAAATTCTTGGCACTTGCATAGAGAATTGGCAAAAGAAAGGGGGAAAAGGGCAGTAATTTTGCAAAGAGTTTGAGAGCAGTTTATGCCTGGTTAAGAAGATGCCAGCATCAATCACTTGTATATTATTTGTTTTGATTGCCAAGACCTCCCTTTTTATGATTCAAGCCCTTTTGTCTTCTTAAAAGACAAGAGTAGGAAATGTACCTTAAGTCTGTATAAAATGTACACATTAACCTGGATTTATGTATATCTCAAAGACCCCTTCCCCCAACATACATTCTTGCTGTCTTCTCCCATTTCTATCCCCTCTTACCACCCATCTATAACTTCTGCTCAAAGGATGAAAAGATTATTGTGTTAGTCTTGTCTTACATTGCTATAAAAGAATGCTTGAGACTGGGTAATTAATAAAGAAAATTGGTTTATTTTGGTTCATGTTTCTGTAGGCTGTACAAGAAGTATGGTGCCAGCATCTGCTTCTGGTGAGGCCTCAGGAAGCTTACAATCATGGGGGAAGGCGAAGGGGAGCTAGCCTGTCACATGGTGAGAGAGGGAGCAAGAGACAGAGAGGAGAGAGGTGCCACACTCTTAAACAGCCAGATCTCACATGAACCTAGAGCAAGAACTCACTCATCACCAGGGAGATGGTGCTAAAACATTCATGAGGGATCTGCCCGCATGAACCAATACCTCCCACTAGACCCCACATCCAACATTGGAAGTCACATTTCCACATGAGATTTGGAGAGGACAAACATCGAAACCATATCAACTATTATCCAGAGAAAGAAGTGGATTGACTACTGCAAATTTCACTGTTTACCCTAAGAGAAGACAACTCATTGACTTCCTAGCTCTCGGTATCTTCAGCATCTACTTCAGAATATAGGCTTTTGGGATATATTTGGACTCAGGGTCCTCTCATATTCTCATCATCATTTATTTGGGAGAAAATGTCCATACTTCATAGATTCTAGAGACAGGAGAGTTTCTATAGATACAATAGATAAATGGAAGCTTGTGACCTATAGATTATCTATTGCAGAAGGGCAGTGATCAAAAACACTGCTGAATACTGGAACAGCAACATCTCCAAATACCCAGTGCTTAACTGGGAAGCTCTAGTGGTCTCCTAATTCTATTGACATGATCATAGGATTAGCTAGCTATTACATCTGCCATCAATAACATGCTCCATTGGTGAAGGCCTTTACCATGATTGTATACTACAATAAAGCCACTGTTTATAGATTCAAAAAATTGATGCTGGAGGGAGAAGAGGCTGATTCATCTCCATACTTCCTGGCCTGCAAGAAGCTAATGCTTTTAGAGTTTCAGAATTCAGAGAGCAACAAGCCATCCCAGTTACAAACAATACTTCAACTCCCATTGCCCATGCCCCCACACCCCTACTATGTTGAAAGATTAAAAGTAAAGGAAGACTCCTGTGAGTGAAGAGAGTGTTAGCGTGAACTTGGATGCACATTTCTGTAGCAAAAAATATTTTTTTTTGAGTCAGGGAAAGAAAAGTAATGTAGAATGTGAAAGATCAAGGTGACAATCACCAAGAAAATACCTAGAGAAAGTTGACTTTGAATTTGACATTATCTTTTAAAATTAAGAATACATATAGTCTTCTGGATACTGTCATCACTGAGAATCATTTGGCAATTTTTCCCTCAAGGAGTCAATCCTCTATGATCCATCAAAATTCCAAGTCATGCTGTCAACTTTTACCTGTCATCAATCACAAAAGACTCTGACACAAACTTTGCTTTTAGTTAAGTCCCGAAAACTATCAAATAGTAAAATAACTTTTGGAAGAAGAATGAAATATCAGAGCTCAATTTTATGTCATATTCTGGATATTTTTTTCTGGCTAATTCAAAATCCTTGTATTGGGCAAAGACCTACTCAAAATTAGAAATATGTTAAATATGTCTTTTCATATTTTCCTTAGAAATGGAGAATCATTAGACTGAGCTTACATTAGCCAAATAAACTAGAAAGAAAGTGAATCTATTATTTCCCAATAACACAGGAGGAAATTGCAATAAAAATACTTTTGAGGAAAAAAATATATATTGAGTTTCAATTTTTTATAGATCGTGTCCCATTTCAGTTTGCCTGTACAAATATCCAAAGGATTATATGGTATTTTTTTTAAAATACATTTCTTTATGCTTAAGATTCATCATTTTCTAATAGGCAATCAAAGAATCTGACACGCCACCAGTAAAGCTGCCCAATCAGGCAGCTGTGAGGCTTAGCAACACACATACAAATGCCAACCCATCAAGTTGACCAGACTGCTCAAGAGCCTAAAAGTGATTCAGCAAATCAGCACATAAAAATTAATCTTAAAAAGTAATCAAAATGGGAAAATACATATATACAAGGATATACAGTGAGTATTTTCTTAAATAACAACAAAGTTAGAAACTTCCTTAACGCCAGAAAATAAGGGATTGTTATATAAAGTATGGAGCAATTAAAAAATTGAATACAGTGCAGCCATTACAAATAATGATGCAGAGATAAACCTATTAATGTAGAAAGAATTTTTTATTACTAAGTGAACAAAGTAAGTTCCACTTGCTTAGGATGGTCATACTTTTGTTATATGTGTGTGTTTATAGACACATTCACACAGAACAAAATATAAAAATGTATACAAAATTAATATAACCTTATGTACAAGGTAGAAAGATAGTGGTTTTGTCCATTCAGGCTGCTCTACCAAAGTACTAGAGACTGGGTGTCTAATAAACACAGGAATTTATTTTGGAAGCCCAAGATCAGGGTTCTGGAAGGGTCAGATTCTTGGTGAGGGTCCTCTTTTAAGTTGCACCCTGTCATCTTCCTGCTGTGTCCTCACATGGCGGAAGGAGAGAGAGAAAGCACCCTGGATTCTGTTTTATACAAACACTAATTCCATTCATGAGGGCCCCACCGTCATGACCTAATTACCTCCCCAAGTCTCCACTTTCTTAATACCATCACATTAGGGGTTAGGATTTCAACATATAAATTTACCGGGGGATAGGGAGGGGAGCTAGCACACAAATATTTAGTCCATAACATTCTGCCCCTCACCCTCCAAAATTCAGGTCCTTCTTGCATGCAAAATATATTTATCCCATCCCAGCAACCCCAAAAGTGTTCTAGCATCAACTCTAAAGTCTAAAGTCCAATTTCCCACCCAAATCTCATCTAAATCAGATATGGGTGAGACTCAATGTATGATTAATCTTGAGGCAAAATTCTTCTCCAGCTGTGAGCTTGTGAAATCAAACAAGTGTTGTGCGTCTGAAATGCAGTAGTGGGACAGGCATAGGCTAGACATTTCCATTCCAAAAGAGAGAAATAGGAAAGAAGGAAAGGGTGATGGGTTCCAAGCAAGTCCAAACCTAGCAAGGCAAATTGCACAAGATTTTAAAGCTTAAACTAATCCTCTTTGGTGCCATACTCTGCCGTCCAACCCCTCTGGGGAAGAAGTTCTGCCTATCAGACAGATTGGGGTGACAACATTAGGAGACACACCGCCCACATCCTGGCTCTTTGCAGCAACCCCATCCATGCCATTACTATCTGTCAGGGCAGGGGTCACACTTCAAGGACTCTGCAACTCTGCCCCCACAGTTCAGCTGGGTGTTGGTCCTACCCTTTGAAATTGAAGTGGAAGCAGCCCTGCCCCCTGGCATAGGCATTACTTTTCCTTTTGCTATTCTGTATTTTCTAATTTTTCATCAATGCATAAAAATTTCTCATGTAATGAAAATTTTAATATTTAAGACACGTTAGAAATAACAAAAATAGCTAGTTTCCTCAGAAAAGTTGTAAGAATGAATTCCTTTCATCAGTGAATGAAAAGTAAATGAATTCTTATCAGGAAAAACTTTTTCTTTTACTACTTCCCCTGAAAAGCAGAAAGCTTTGGAAAACATTGATATGTCTGATGAGGATCGCTGACCACTTTCTGTCTTGTTCAGCCATTTATTAAATAGCCTACTTGATCCATTCAACCACTGATCCGACAGCAGTGGAGAGGTCATGTTGAGGCTGAAGGCTGTGTGGCTGTGTTTTCTTCCAGGGCACCCTCATCAGTGGGGCAGAACTGTGTTGGACAAGCTTGTATCGAGTTGGCACATTTCAGGGAATGCTTCTCAGTGTGAAAAATCTCAAAGTTTGCTTTGTTATGATACCCAAAAGTAATACAACCCTGGGAAAACTTCTGTTTACTATAATTTATCCCAAACTACAAGAGATGCAGACAGCTAATTGACTGATTTATAACAAGAAATCCAGCCAAGCAGAGCAGAATGCTGCAGTTATTAGAACAGTACATGCTTCCCCTTAGACACATTATATAACATGGCAAGTGACAGGGTCAGATAAGAGTTTCAGAAAGCAAAATCTGACAGCTATGCAGGATAAATTAGAGGGGTGTCCATATGTCCCAGTTTGCCTGGGTCCTTGTTGATGCCTGCTTTCTAAATGTAATGTTTAATAATATCCTGTTTCACTCTCGAAAGTGTCCTGGTTTAGTTAACAAATTATAAGTCATCCTAATTGGAGAAGACAGTAGTAGGAACTGGGAAATGAGTTGTTAGAAGACCATTAAAAAATCCATGAAAGAAACAATGATAGCCTCAACCTATGCTGCAGAAGTGAAAATAGAAAGAAAGAGATGAATTTGCGTGAAGCAAAAACTAGGTGGTAGAACCTCAGTGATCGCTCTTTGCGGAGGAATGCCCCTCTGACCAAGTTCAGAACCACTGGTGGGGGATCAGCTTGCATCAAAAAACTAGTCAATGTGGGGATTCCAAAGCCCAGAGCATCCTGTGGGATCAACTGAGGTCTTTGCTGTGACTGTATTTCAACTCAACTTCTCCACAGACCCGTCCTGCTTCCTTCACTCCTAAGAGATGTTAACTCCAAGAGCAATCCCCATTTAACCTTCTGCACACACATCTCTCTCTTAGAGTCTACTTCCTGGGGAACCTGACCTACAACAACTGCCATCAGGTTAAAACAAAAATAGGACATAATTTGGTCCCTTTTCATTATGAAAATGAATTATGATAGGTGTTTGAAAGAGTACCTCATGAAAGGAAATGTTCAGAAAATGTCAAGAACAATATATAATAATGTGTACATCATTTCCAGTGCTAGATTTGGCATCTGACTGCCAACTAGATGAATCTGAGCAAGATAAACAGTACAAAAGTAGAGGTGGCCACATTTATTTTCTCCTCTAATTCTGAAAGAAAATCATAGCATGAGCTCCATCAAAATGATCCAAAGTGAACAACACTTATGAACAGTAACTCCCAGTAAGTAGATTTCTATTTGAGTACGAAAAGACTCAAAATGCTATATCCCACTGCCTCATCTTTGCGTTTCAGGATAGGGTTTCAAATGCCACTGTCAGAAATACAAAGAGATGAGAATTGGTTTTACTTCAGTCATTCAAAAATGAACGTGCTGCTGTAAATGCCTGATAAAAACTGCTCCACAAACTTAAAATGGAATTATAATCACATCACTTTTACTTATCCAATTAGTCTCTGGAGCTCCACCCTCATTACCATCATCACTAACCACCTGACCCCTACCTTCTTTACTCAGAGAAGAAAAACTCAGGGATACCCTCCTCCCCTTGAACTGAAAGAAGTCTAGCTAACCTGCCTACTCCACCAAGGTGAAATGGGGACTCCAAGGAGTCCATGATGCTTTTGCTTCTCCTCCCGTGGGATCACTGATAGAAACAGATCTGAAATCATCCTGACAGAGGCTATCATGCAAATAAAGGATGAACAATGTCAAAGCCTCATTCAATTCATTAATGAGTAAGCTGATTAGAAGGTCATCTGAGAAATGTAGGATGCTTGGGATTTGACATTTTTAATGTTAG
The DNA here is from genome assembly GCF_000951035.1 of Colobus angolensis palliatus. Lineage (NCBI taxonomy): Eukaryota > Metazoa > Chordata > Mammalia > Primates > Cercopithecidae > Colobus > Colobus angolensis. Next base: position 2,820,053 of record NW_012115933.1, read on the forward strand.
AATAAGGCACTAGGTTGGATACAAAACTGGTAATGTCCTACAGCAGGGGTCCCCAACACTGGTCCCCCAACCCGGACCGCAGATGTATACTGATCCATGGCCTATTAGCCACCAGGCTACACAGCAGGAGGTGAACAGTGAATGAGCCAACATTACCACCTGAGCTCCACCTCCTGTGAGATCAGCGGCAGCATTAGATTCTCATAGGAGCATGAACCCTATTGTGAACTGCACATACAAGGGATCTAGATCTTATGCTCCTCATGAAAATCTAACAAATGCCTGATGGACTGAGGTGGCACAGTTTTACCCCAAAAACATTCCTCCTTCCCTTATCCATGGAAAAATTGTCTTCCATGAAACTAGTCTCTGGTGCCAAAAAGGTCTGGGATGGCTGTCCTACAGGGTATTAACACATAACCTCTAGGGTTACCTTTTCTACAAAACAAACCCATTTGTATCTGTACCAAACAAACTATATACCAATTAAAGTAAAATTTCACAGAATTTGGGCCTTAATTGATAGAAGATTTGCAAATTAAAACAAAGGTCTACTCCCCTATATAATTAAGTAATCTTGGGTGGCCCTCCTAAGCAATGCTCCAACATAACATTGAAAGACCATGCTTCCCTCTCTGTCATACATCCAAGTTTCAGATAATTGTCAATAGGTGTGTGGCTGACCCAGAGCCCTGCACAAACCACACAGATACACAGGGATGAAAATCCAGCCCCTTAGGGCTGAGCTCAGTCCAGAGAACTCCATACCCAGGATCCCAAATTCTTACAGCTCTTCTTTTCGTCTTTACATTCCCATCCCCATTCAGAGAACCAGCGCACCCAAGGAACACTGTGTCAGGATTAGTTCTAACATCACATCTCATAACCTGGAACCTTTGCCTTTTGATCCTCCCAAAAATTAATCCAAGGAAGCGAGTCACTTTTCTTTTCAACTCAAAAGATCAGGCTACTCCATTTCCCTGGATAATAGAGCTATATGTGCTACATTAACTCCTGGGGAAGCTTCCTGTCAGTCGGGATTGACTAATCACCTCTTATCTTCTTGTATATGGGATGGGGTGTGGCTGCCATTAGTGATTCCAAAATGATTTTCCTGGCTCCCCTCCCACTAGAAAGAAAAGGTGATAAACTAATCTCTTGAGGCATATGCTTCCCTCTGATTCTTCAATAGCATATAAGGACCAAGAAAGAGAAATGCAAAGCCAGAGGAGAAAGGACTCCTGGGCCAGCAAGACTTAACTTGTAACTGAAGTGATCAATATACACGAGCATCCTCCTGAACTCATCAGACCTCCCTAATGCTACTGTGATGTGTCTGATACCCTAGCGTGTTCATTTCTGGATGACTACCCTCCAACATACATGTGTTGAGTTTAATGTTTCTAGAGGTCAATTATGTTTTTTCAAAATATTTAAATTCAATGATTTAATTACTCAGTAAACTGATGAAATATGAATGTTAAAAACAGTTGTTTCTATTGAATTTTAAGTTTTGGAAAAACTAAAAATACTGATTGGGGTGAAAGTAAACTGCTATCAAATTAAGTGCAAATAAGAAAAGCCTGAAGTGAGAGGGAACTCACAAAAATCTGGGAAAACTCTGCCCTCAGATTACTTTATAAGTCACCTTAAATGATTGTAATGCACACATCCCTGAAGTCATAAAGATTACATAACTGGTATAATTCATGAAATCCAAACTAAGAATCAATGAAAATGTGATATGGTGGTTCTATATCAGAAGATTAGTGGATGAATTTACATTGAAACCTATTAATTTTTAAAAATGTAAGTATGAACTCATCATTTTAAACTATTTTTAGTTTAGCCAATTCTGTTGTTTAATCCACCATCTTCTGCTTTTAATTTCTGCAGAGTAGAGGGGATAGAATGGGTCAGGAGTAGAGGATCTTCAGTCACCTATGGAAATAGACAAGGAAGAGCATCAGAGGACACCATGAGCAGTGCTGGTCTGAGCAATGTCCAGGGGAAAACATTTTATCATGGCTCAAAGATGTATCTGATGGGTCCTATGACCAAGGGTACCCTCACTTAGGAAATGGACGCAACAGTCCGTTAAGCTTGATGCCACTTCATTTTGCAATCAAAAAACTAATCTTCCAGATTCTGATTTCACAACTGCAAGCGAACTGCTTATGTAGGCCTACAAGGAAAGAATACCATGGGCATGCTAACATAAATATTCTCCTCAGTGAGGATTGCAATTCCCATTGTGGATTAATAAATTGTATGTTAAACCCATGTAAGCTTTGCCACACTGTGTCAACATCACTGAGCCAAGTCTCGTACACTGAGACCTCAGTTTTTGAACCTGAAATACTGTGAGCCAGTCTCTAGGACACTAGTGAATTTATCAAGGTAAATGTCATAGTGTGAATACCCAAATGGGCAACCTGCTAGTCCTCTTATTTTGACCTGCCAAGTATAACTGTGCCCTTTCCATTTAGAAACATCTACATTAGTCTTTCTCTCTCTGTACCCCTCTCTCTCTCTGTCTCTATCTCTCTCTCTCTCTCACACACACACACTCTGCAAATAGTTTCATCTGAACACATCTTTCTTCCTCAACCCAGATCACACTTACTTTTGTCATTCCTAGGGTTTATTTCACACTGAGCTTTGTGTAGCACTCATAGCGACACTTATACAATTCCCCTGCTCCCCTACAAAATCATGAGCTACTCACAGGCACATCTAGGTTTCATACATCTTTCCCATCCCTCATTCCATTGAGCACCATACCCTGATCATGAAGATTTGAATGCAGTGAAGTCGGTCCTAGAAATAGTTTATGTTTTTCTCCTCTATGCTTATAATCCCATGAATAATGGAAATTAGGAGAAAAGGAATATGAAATATATATTCATATATCTAGTTTATAAACCTGGAGATTCTGGTATTCTTATTCCACATCCTAAAGACAAATGTGTTCTTTAAGACTACGATTTTCTGTTTATTTTCCTCCCAATAACACCAGAATAGCTTATTTTCTTGTTTGGAAAAACAAAAGGTTTGATTTTTCCAACAATCCCCTATATCATTTTTGCTTAAATTGTGTCAGCATAATTTTCTCTGGCTAATAATAGCACTTAACTTAGCAAAGACAAAATTACTCACACCCAACACGGTGCCCTTAAGGTAGACTTTTGCTTATTTGTACTTGGAAGAAACGGTCCAAAAGGACACTAGCCCTTTAAAATCTGTGGCTATTGAAGAGTCCCCTATTGCAAGAGAACAGTGGATCTTAGGTCACTTTTACGGGCCTAGCACTTCAGCTATTTATTGTAATGCAATTACCATACCAACTCAACCATTACAAGATGCCAAGTCTGCTTCTTATTAGAATTTTAAAATAGCAGAGAACTTTGGAAAACCTGAATCTTTTCAGGAATGCAAAATTTCACAGGAAGCAATAATGTCTTCATTCTCCCCTCACCCATCTTGCTGCTGTTTCCAGGTTGCAAGTCAATTATTTTGGCAAGAAAACTCAGCAGGAAACAATTCAACCTTCTAAGAACACCACTAGAATTATGTTATCAGCAGATTTCTTTCCCAGGACACCATCTTTGGTTTGCACACACTACATACAATAAGCAGGTATTTTCCAGAATCTTCCTTATGCTCAAACCACAAACTGGATTGAAGTCTACACCCTGTCCCATCCAGTAAATCTTCATGGGGATATATTGCAAGGTCAACAGCCAAAACTGTTTTGGTCCATCTAAGCGACCAAACCAGCCACAGAGAAAGGAAACCCACTAACTAGACGCAAGTTAACACTGAAGGGACTTAGACTGCAAATAAAATGTTGGGAGGTATGTACATTTGGCAGCTGATGGTATAACTCAAGAAGAAATAAAGACCATAAAAATTTTTCTCTGATCTATTTTCCCGTTTTTATCTATTCCTTCAAGGTATACATTGTATTTTGAGTTTTTAACATTTGTTGACATGCATATGCTTAAATTTAGAAAGCTAACTGAATTTCTTAACATGTAATTCTCATTTATAGATGCTATTTGGTGGGAGTTTGGGGATTATAAGTGTCTCCCTAAGGAAATGGCTCATTCCAGGGCTGAGTCACAGAAAGAACAGGATAAGCATGGGGCATCTTTTCCTTGTGCCAGAAAGTAAGAAAATAGTCAATGAATGATGGGAATATGTCATGAAGGGGCTACCACCATTTAAACTGTAGAAAAATTGAGCATCAAATGAAGAATGAAAGTGTCAAATGACAACTCATTAAATAAAATAGAAGTCTATGATTACATAACATTAATGAACCTTGCTTTACAATAAAATGTCAACTAAAAAATGTAGAAAAAGTGCTGAAAATGGAGAGTCATAATTTGGCACCCATCATAGAAGCAAAAGGATATTGGCATAATCTTGGAATACCTCCCATAAAATTATAACTAAGCACAAAAGAAAGACTGATGGAGAAACTTGACAGATGCCAGCATAACCAGGTGACCAAGATTCACGTCATTAGTGGCAGGATGTGTAAAGAGAGTGCCCCCTGAGGCGATACCCTGAGAAGGGCAATATTTCTGTCATGTTCCTACAAGAAAGCATGATGTAAGCATGGTGGCAAGAAAACATCAGGCAGTTGAGAGTCACCCTATGAAATGAAAGGGCTTCATACTTTAAAACCATCAAGAACATGGAAAACAGAAACCCCAAGGAACTTTTTCAGACTGGAAGAGGCCTGAAAATTAAATGTCCCTTATGGGCCCAGATGGGAGCCTAGACCATAGAAGAAAAGAAGATGGAGGAGAGGAGAGAGGAGGAGAGAGGAGGAGAGAGGAGAGGAGAGGAGAGGGGAGGAGAGGGGAGGGGAAGGGAGGGGAGGAGGAGAGACAGAGGGCAAGAGAGAGAGCGAGCTGGGTGAGGGACATGGGTGAGAAAAGAATCCAGTGCAACAGAGAAAATGCAATCAAATGTTATCAGTTGGGGAGTCTGATATTGGGGATATAGGAGTTCTTTGTAAAACTTCTAACAAGGTTTCTGTGAGTTTGAAATTATTTCAAAATAAATTATTCTTAGAGAGAAAAGTACTTCTGCTTCTGTGACATGCTAATCACTAAGCATTATTTGCAAGTATACATATGATGACAAGGAAAGAGGAGCAACCACCGTGAACATCTCCCAGCCCTAATTCCAACATGCACTCTATTGCATTTTATGTTTTCCTAGTATACAGGTCAGTGGTTTATTAGCAGTTAACCCTCACAGGTTGAGTAACTTAAAGGTTCCATACCAAGGAAGGAATTTAGCTGAAACCAGTTAGTAAGCTCATGACCTGTGAATTTTTAGCTCTAAAAATATCACTGCAACAGCATCCCTTGTTGAAAGAAATAGCCCAATCTATAAATGGTTAAGAGACTACTTCACACTCTTGTTATTTACTCCTGCAAGCTTTAGAGAGATTTCTATGCTGTAGCTGGTCTGATACATTAAATGCAAATTGGTAGCAGGGCCAGGACTAGAGTGAGGTGCTCAGGGTGCAAAATTCAAGAAAACAATAGCTCTCAGGGTACCCTAACAACCTCACTTTAATCCTGTCCCAGACTCCCAGAGATTCTCATGCATTCAGGTATGGGCCTCGGGCATCCTTGCCGATCAAAATTACCCCAGATGATTTTAATAGTCAGCCAGAGTTTGAGTCTATTTGTCCAGCCCAGTGGTTCTCAAGTGCAGTCGTAGACCAGCAGCAGTAGCATCACCTAAGAGCTTGTTAGACTTGCAAATTCTCAGCCCTATCCTAGACCTGCTGAATCCAAAACCCTGGAGAGTGGGACCAGAAATCTGTGTTAGCAAGCCCTTCAGGTGACTCTGATGCACATTAAAGTCTAAGAACCACGATCTGGCCTAGATTTAGCATTAAAAAATGCTGATAAACAGACAGGGTTGATCAAGGTAAGTTTGTGGTACACATAGGTAGAAGGAGAATGGAAGTCTTTTGAAAAGAAGTGAAGATAACCTCAATAAAGAATTGAACAGAGCTTCTCTGTTAGTTATTTCAGGGGAGATCTTCTGAAAAAACTGAGTAGATATTAAATATATTAAATTCAATGCCAAATAGCTTCTCAAATTTGATGATAAAATTCAAAGGTAACTGGGTCAGTATATTCAACACATAGTTTTCCCTTGAGAGGAGCAAATTAATTCACTTACCCCTTTTTGTCCATAGGTAGAATTATCTGCCAAAGACTTACAAGCTACTCAGCAGCAGCCAAGTCTAGATTACAGATGAATGGGTCATCCACCAGGTGTTATCGATTCCTTTAATGACTCTTACAAACTGGAATCTTCTTCAACAGGACTAACCCTTCAGTGGAATGGGTCATCCACCAGGTGTTACCGATTCCTTTAATGACTCTTACAAACTGGAATCTTCTTCAACAGGACTAACCCTTCAGTGGAATGGGTCATCCACCAGGTGTTACCGATTCCTTTAATGACTCTTACAAACTGGAATCTTCTTCAAAAGGACTAACCCATCAATGGAATGATACATAGCTGTGGGGAATTATCTAATTAACTTTGCTGCGATGGTTACGTAGGAATGCATTTATCAGATAGCCCTCGTGTATCACATCAATCGGCTCAACCCTACCTGTTCTTCCAGCCACTGCTACATTGACTAGTCCTATATGCTTCAGTCAGCTCTGCACAGGTATAACCGGAGAACACCTTGAGTCAGCAGTCTGGAAATGTAGGGAATTTGCTACCATAAACTACCTTTGGCCAAAGAAATATGGAACACAAATTCAGTCCACCTCTGGCCCCAAGCCACCACTATAGGCTCATCATTTTATATTCATATGAAAACCTATTAAGCCGCACACAAATAACGTTCAGAAAGCAAAAAAGCCCCAATCAGAAGTATGGGAAGATCCGGGTTTTATGGAGTCTGCAGTTTATATAATTTGGAGAGTAGCGGCTTTTTAAAAACAACTGCAAAACTAAACAAATGTTTGTTTAATATGACAAAATAAGTCACAACAAGTTACTGGCACTTTGGAGAGCCAAGTGTCTTTCCCATGAGACCCTCTGGACAATTAGTCAGAAACGCTTACCTTGAAGCTTCCTGGGGGAGCCTGACTTTCCCTCTTCCACTCTACAGCTCCCAGCAATCACAAGGGTCTACGTAAGAGAAGAACTGGGAAGCTCAAGCTTCATTAGCTTTATGGTCACTCTGCCTCTGCTTTGAAGACAATCCCAGCTGCAGCATCACGTATTATAATGCAGAAGAAAGGCATTATCTGCAGGTGGAAGGTATCCAGGCAAGGAAGGGCTGGAGACATTTCTGTGCAGGAGCAAGACAGGTCTCACATAGCACAGCCGACCAAAGCCTGGGGATCTGTCACGGGTCTTCTATTACTAGGTGCTCTGGGAAATGTGCCTCCACCTTCACAGATGAGCAGTGATAGGCGGCTCCTTTTGCCTTGGCCCTCAGCAGAAACATTACGGTTTCCGAAGCAGGACACTTTTTCACGGTGCAGAACTACCTTATGCAAGGCAGGACATTTGCACCTCTGGACCCACTCACTCGTTGTAACCGGAAAAGCCCTTCACACTCCAAATGCCCAAAATGCCCAAGGTGGGTCAGTACCATCCACAGTTTAGTACACCTACTAAGAAGCTAAGTGTTCAAACAGCAAAAGCATAATGACCCTTGGAGTCAGCCTTAGATGTGGATTCAATGTGATTTTTCAGAGACTAAGCACCCCTGGAGTTCAGAAAAGCCTTTCTACTACTGCTTATTGATGGTTGTAACGTAGTACCAAATTCTTTCACCCCACTGTTATAAGCCAGGCCAAAATATAAATACGACTGAGAAATGTAACACGTTGACTTTACTTCTGTCATCTTCAAGTATAATCTCAGTGACTCACAAAATTTAATGTGCGTAAGAACTAACTAGGAGCTTGTTAAGAAATGCAGGTTCCTGGGTCTCACTCCCAGAGGTTAGTAGCTTCGGAATGAGACCTAGGAATTGACATTTTCGTAACAGCTCCAGGTTGTTCTGATGAAAGTTATTCCAGACCATATTTCAAGAACCATTACTTTGATGTTGTAATATAAATTAGTTTCAATAATAATTGTCAATAATTCTCATTTATTGAACACATATGCACTCATAAAAGAGGTGCATGTTATTGCCACCAATTTGGAGCTGAAATTGAAATTTAGATATGTCTGACTCTAAAGCACTGTAAATAATTATATTGCCTCAAATATTTTATTAATTTTGTGAGAGAGTGGCAAAAGGAGAGAAATTTGCAGGTATAAGGGCAGAGAGGGACCTCAGAGAAGAGAAATAAAAATAAAAGAAATAAAAAATAAAAGAAGAGAAATAAAATAAAAACTGCCAGAAACAAATTTGGCTGACCAAGTAAATAAAACCAACTTTATTTACTTCAAACTGTGAAAAAATAAACAGGAGCTATGAGTAGAGAAGTATTGTGTTTATTTTTTGTTTGTTTTTTGAGGCAGAGTCTCACTCGGTCGCCCAGTCTGTCGCCCAGGCTGTAGTGCAGTGGCGCGATGTCGGCTCACTACAAGCTCCGCCTCCCAGGTTCGCACCATTTCCTGCCTCAGTCTAGCGGAGAAGATTTTATGACCTTTTTTGTTGAGCATAAATGCAACCTCAGGGCAACATTGAGTTGTTATAATTAGTTTCTTTGGATAGTTCAAGTAATTAAACCCCCTGGAGAAGGTGTATGGGATTTCAGGAAGAAGTGAGGCATAATATAGTAAGTCCACTGCATGGTTTCAGACAGTTTTTTGTTGCGGTTTTTTCCAACTGGGGAGTGGGGAAGAACGAAAACTGTCAGATTATTTCACAAGCAGAAATTCAATCATAATTTGCTCTTACATTGTTTAGGTCTCTTCTGAGGCATTAAAGCACTGTCCCTGCATTATTTTATAGCAGGATTAGAGTAATTCTATGCATCTTAAAAATTGACCTCATCCATTGCCTTATAACAATTGGGGGAAAATACAATCCTTTCCTATTTGTAGACTTGGTTTGTATTAAAATGATTGCTAATATTTATTGAGCACTTATTATGTGCCAACCGTTCTGACTAATAATTTACACATAATGCCTCCTTTAATCCTAATAACACCCAATGATTACTTTTTTCCAGACAGAGTCTTGCTCTGTTGCCCAGGCTGGAGAGCAGTGACGTGATTATCACGGCTCACTGCAGCCTCTACCTCCCCAGGCTCAGGTGATTCTCACACCTCAGCCTCCTGAGTAGCTGGGATTACAGGTGCACACCATTGTGCCTGGCTAATTTATTATTATTATTTTTGTAACGACAGGGGTTTCGCCATGTTACCCAGGCTGGTCTCGAACTGCTGGGCTCAAGCGATCTACCTGCCTCAGCTTCCGAAAGTGCTGTGATTACCAGCGTGAGCCACTGCTTCTGGCATAGGTTTCCATTTTATAGAAGAGAAAACCAAGGCTCAAAGGAGTAATTTGCCTAAAGCTACACAGCTACCCACAGAAGTAAATCTAAAATCCCAACCTGGTTCTGTCCTACTCCAGAACCTGGTGGGGGCAGCTACTGCACAAGACGTCCCACCTAGTGGACCCTCTGGAAACAGCAATGGGAGCTGATGGCCTAGAAGCCTGCAACATGGTATGGAGGTTGCAAATGCAGGTGTAGAATAGAACTTTGGGATCTGAGCCAAATATTCATCCTCCTAAAATTCTCTGTGCCTCAAGAGATGTCCTGATGTGCAAGCTCACAAAGGAGGAGACCAGTGAGTTTTATGCTTTGTCCCATAACCATCTGCCACCAAGTGGTGAATAAGCAGGTTTCTATCTCTATACTGCAGGCCTATCTTCATTAGGACTCTTGGTTGCAGGAGACAAAATCCCATCTTGATGTAGCTTAGGCAGAACAAACGGAATTTATTAAAAGAGCACTGATCTTTCTCACATCACCAAACTGCAGCACAGGTGCAGAAATAACTGGGCCTTGGGAATTGTGAAAGCCAGAGAAATAGATGCCATTACAATGCATGCTCCCACTCTCTTTCTTTCTCTCTCTCTCTCTCTCTCTCTCTTTCTCTCTCCCCTCTTTCCTCTCCTCTCTCCCTCTCTCTGGTTTTGGCTGGGTCTCTCTCTTCACATCCTCCTACTGCAAACCAGAGGAAGGCACATAGCCATTATCCACAGTGCCCAAGAATATATCTTGCAATGGCCACCACCAAGAGAGAATAATTCACATTTTTTCTTGTACTAATTCAAAAATTCCTACGATGTCATCCAGTTGGCCCAAATTGGGCCAGGAATCTAGCCCTGGATCAGCCATCTGTAGCCAGTGTAGATACACAGCCACCGAAGGCCATCCCTCGGTGTGGGCACTGTCCCAAGAAAGGAGAGAAATACTTGAGTTGGGCAGTTGCTCCTTTGTATTTTGCTATGAGGCTGATTGTAATTAATTATTTAACACTGAGCAGCTCAAATTTAATTCTAATAAGTTTTATCATTACATGGTGGCCTCATTCAGATTATTAACAAACAAAAAATAATTAATAAAAACCATAATGGTGCACCAATACCAGGAAAGTGCCCTGGCTTCCTGTACAAATGGATGTTCCTGGGGCTTCCTGTACAAACAGATGGTAGTGGAGCTTCCTGTACAAACGGATGTTCGTGGGGCTTCCTGTACAAACGGATGTTCCTGGGGCTTCCTGTACAAACGGATGTTCGTGGGGCTTCCTGTACAAACGGGTGTTAGTGGTGCTTCTGCTCTCTCTAGTTCAAGTGAATAGAGATCCTTTTCTAGATGATCCTCATGAACAGAACTGCAATAACACTTGTGCTACCTGTATGTATTACTCTCACCTGAGTTAACTACACCTGGACACTTTCTTCCCCCTAAATCATGCAAATGATGTCTAGATTATGCTGTCAATAACTTTAAAATAAGATGAAAAATAATAATTGGGAAGGAGAAGGAATGTGACTGAGTCAGGTCATGACATCTATTTCCAAAATAAGAGATATCTAAACCAATAGTGTGGCCAAAGAAGGAATAATGATAATTGATAATGTTTATTCATCTTTCCTGGATCACTTAGGCATCATATTATCCAAAAAGCTTCCCCTGACCCCCTAACTCTGGGTTGGTTTCTGTTATGATCTTATATAGCACGTATCTCACTATATTTTGGTTGTCTCTTGATCTGTCTGTATCCCTCACTGGCCTTTAGGTCTTGTGTTAGGGCCTTATATTGGCAAGGGCCACATACATACATTTCACCATTGTATACCTTGTGCTTAACACAATGCCTGGCACATAGAAAGCACTCAATAAACATCTGTTAGATTATAAGCTATATAAAGGTAATGTAAGTTAACTTCAGGGCTCAGCAAGTAACACCATAGATTTAGTGGCACTGCTAATACCCATTTCCAAGCTCTCATTCTCCCAGGAAACCTTCCCATATCCATAAAGTTTATGGGGTAATTGAACAAGAGTAAAGTGAGTATGCTGTTCACACACATATTATGGAATGTAGCAGATTTATAAGAATTCTACCTTAGAAGTCTCAGGAAGTCAAAGAAGGGAGGTCTATAAATGTCTTTGGAGCCTCTGGTTAATTGGGTTCATGGTCCTCTCCTTTCAAAGTGCCAAGTCAAGAGATGAATACATTCTAACCTTTTAGTTAATAAGTCTTTTCTCTGCTTTGCCCCAGTGACCTCACAGTACTGAGAGGCACAACACTCTGGAGAGGATGTCCTAATGCAATAAAGAATTTTCAGAGAGCAAGTAACTACTAAAATTCCATGGGTAGAGAGGGCAAGAGAAGCTGCTTGTTAGCGTCAAACAGGAAAGTCATCAAAATCCTTTATCTTCTACCCTCCAGGGAGACAGCCCACTGCTAACCACCAAGTTTTGCAAGATATTCTTTTGTTTCTTGAAAATTTATTATTCCCCCCATCAGCTGCTCTAGCTGAAGTAATCTCAATTCTCTTAACCTTTCTTTAGAAGGTCTATTTAATCCATTTTTGTTGCTCTCCTCTGAGTACTCACTAAGTTTGTTAGACTTTATTCCATCTTGAATTGGACAAATACTTTAATAAGGGTTGCCTCCCACTGCTCCAGGAGCAGGCAAAGATGTCCTGATGGGGCACTGGCATAGGATATTGTTTGTGGAAGCACTTTTTGAACTCTTAAGCAGCCCCCAAATGGAACAGATGATGATTAGACTGCACATCTCAGACTGGGCTCCTCCTTCCCAAAAAGAATGAAAAAGAAATGATTGTATCATTTATTCATGTGTAAATTCAACAAAAAAGTATTGTGCAATCACTTTGTGCAAGATACTGTACTAGGCACTTAGGATATAATGACAAATAAGATATGGCCTCTATTCTCTAGAATATAATGGCATTGGTATACCCAAAAAACAATTTTGGTTTTAGACCTAGAAATATTCCAGATGTTTTTGCATATATCATGTCATTCAAGCTTGTCATATAACAAGCCCATATGTAGGCATTTTTATTTCTAGTATACAGAAGAAGAAACTGAAGCACACCTATCTAGAGTTGTGCTAAAGAAAAACAAATATAAATTTATTTAGCCAAATTGGAGTTTTACTGCTCTACCTTATGTCTTCCTACCTCTTGTAGGATGACACCTGTGCCTAAAGCATCTTCAAGGTACTTCCCACAGTGAAGGGCATCCCCAACCCGCATTTCTCCACACTGGAGGGCAGGTCAGGGCTCCTCCTGCACCATCCACTGAAAAGAGGCCTGGAGCCGCTAAATCTCTGCTTTCAACACTCTGCTAACCCTGCTGATTTTCTTACAGGTCAGTAAATCCAGTGTCCTAAAGAGATACAGACTTAGGCTAAAGAGCGGGATCTCTGGCTTACACAGATGTTCCTGAGACATTGAACATGTTGTTTAACCTCTCTGTGTCTCATTGTCCCCATTTGTAAAACTGAGACAATTGTACCTACCTCACTCTGTTGTTGTGATGATTAATTGAATGCTTCTTACAATGCCTGGGTGTTCAATGAATGTTAGTTGTTGATAGTGGTGCTACTGCTGCTGCTGTTATGACAGCACTACTAAAGTAGACAAACCAAAGCCATAGACAAACTCCAGCCATTTTTGGCATCATTCTCGAAGACAGACTATGTCAAAGACTTTACCTAATTCCTCTAAGAATCTTGTCTGAATTGGAATAAACAGTCACCAGATTCTTGTGGTCTAAACATTCCCAAATATAAATTCACTGAATGTGGCCAAGACTGGCCAGCTATTTATCAAAGTGTTTCCTTCCTCCTGGGCACTTGACTAGACTGTATTTCCCAGCTGCTCTTACAGTTAGCTTCTTTGGTGTGACCAAGTGCCTTAGCTCTCATCAGTACAATGGAGTAGGAAGCAGTTTAGGCTTCTTGCAGGCCCTGAATCATAAAACCCTCCCAAATGTAATACTTCATTCTCTGTATTAGTTATCTACTTTTATATAACAAATCACCCTAACACTTAGCAGCTTAAAACAATATTTATTATCTTACACAATTTCCAATAGGAATCTGGGAGTGTTTTTCCTAAATATTTTTGACTCAGGGTTTCTCCTAAGGCTGCAGTCAAGTCATCAACTGGGGCTGCAGTTGTTTGAAGGCTGATTGAAGTTAGAGGGTCCACTTCCAAGGTAGGATACTCACATGGCTGTTGGAAGGAGGCCTCATTTCCTTGCTGGTAATTGGCAAAGACCTCAGTTCCTCATGATGTGGGCCTCCCCACATGGCTTCCTGAATCTTCTTGTGACATGGCAGCTGGCTTCCTCCAAAGTTAGCAACCTGAAACAAAGAGGGTGGGGGGGGGTAGAGAGAGAGAGAGAGAGAGAGAGAGAAAGCAAGAAAGCAGGAAGCTTTTTAGGATCTAGTCTCCAAAGATTGTTCTTCCACATTTTTTCTATTCAGTAGAGGCAAGTCACTAAGTAATCTACACTAAAAGGCAATGAAATAAGGTTCAATCTCCTCAAGTGCGTATGAGGTATGCACACATAGAAATGCCACAAATAATATGTGCTCATTTTAAAACCATCATGTTCTTTGTCACCATCAGACAGGTGAATAGGGTGAACTACAAGGAACTATATAATATAATATGGGGAAGCATCGAGATGGAAGGAGCCCAGATTCTTGAACGACCTCCTGGAGTAGTGTCTCCCATCCACATGAGACTCTGTTATGAGTAAGAAATAAATTTTGATTATGTTAAACCCCTGAGTTTGGGGAAGTTTTGCTACAGCAATTAGTCTTCCCTAATTCACTACGTTACAAGGAATGGAGCATATTTGTTTTCCAGTCATATGTTGGTAAAAACATTTCATAGTATGCAAATATTAGCTGATTACCATATTTACAAAATTCATATGCAGGGCAAGATTTTTTAATTCAGTCATGTAGATTATACTTATTATGCTTCTTGCTATTATGAACCCAACCTTTCCTTTCTTTTTCACAAAGCACCAAAGGATGGAGTCCTCAACAGACATTCTTTCACTCGCTCAGATGTTTGTTGAATGAAAGAGTAATTAAATGCTAATTTCAATGAGAGAAACAGCCTTTGTAAGGAGAAGCAAGGAAGAGCCCTGTATGTAGAGGAGCTATACCTAAACAAGAGAATGTACCTTTGATAAGTGCTGTCAAGATAAAGTCACAGCAGAATGTGGCAAACTGCAGGCTCCCTGCAGGCATACAGAGGTGCTCCAGTGCCCCAGGTCCTAAGGTCATACTGGTCTGCAGCTCTTCCCACCATGTCCAGTTTTTGCATTCTCACCCTCTGCCTTATTGAGTAATTTTCCCCAAAGACTTGAGTTCAACTGACTTCAAAGCTCTATATGTTCCTTCCATGGGCCTTGGAAGACAGAAAATATATTGGCTCCTAGAGTGACTCTGCCAGTAAAGAGAAGATTTTCTTCTATCAAGCTGCTCTGCTCGGTTCTCTGCCCTTTGAAGTGAGAGCTTGTAGAAATCTTAGTTGCTTCAAACTTGGATTTGCAACTTTAAAGTGGCAGCTTCCTTCATTTACTGATTTTTTTTTGCAGACTTAAAAACCTGTCATTGATTTTTTTTGGAAGAAAACAGTACAGTTTTATCAAAGCATTTTTTAAGTGTGAAGAGAAAATAACATCATTATCCAACAGAAAAATAAAAACATATTCTCTACCACTCTAAGGTAAAAAGTCTTAATCTTTGTGGTAGATCGTGTTAATAGCAATACTACACACCCCTCTGTATATATTCTCTTATCCTGTAGATCAGAGCCATCTGTTATTAAAACATAATAAATGACTGCATTTATTTTATTTTATTTTATTTTATTTCTTGAGAAGGAGGTCTTGCTCTGTCACCCAGGCTGGAGTGCAGTGGCATGTTCACAGCTTACTGCAACCTTGACCTCTCAGATTCAGGTGATCCTACCACCTCACCATCTTTAGTAGCTTGGACTACAGGCATGCACTACCAGCCCAGCTGATTTTTGTATTTGTTGTAGAGACATGGTTTCCCCATGTTGCTCAAGCTGGTCTTGAACTCCCAGGCTAAAGCGATCCACCAGTCTCGGTCAGCCTCCCAATATGCTGGGATTAGAGACATGAGCCACCTTGCCTGGCCTGATTGTTATTTTAGGCATTGAGTTTAGGGATAGTTTGTTACAGCAATAGTGAAGTGATACAGAAATTGGTGCTGGAAAGTGGATGCTGCTGTAACAAAAACTTAAATTATGAAACACTGGCTTTAGAACTAGATGGTGCATGAGACTGAGAAAATGGCAAGAAAAGTGTTAAAGAAAGCTGGGAAAATGGTGAGAAAACTTATAGAGGCTAGAGACATAGTAAGAAAACTTACAGGAGGCTTGCATTAAATAGATGTGAATTATTTGGTTGAACTGTCATTTATGGTAACTTGGAAGATAGAAAATGTATTTAATAAACTTCTGAATTTGTCCAAGTAAATCTTCAGACAGAATATCAGAAGCATCAGCTTGTTTTTAGCTGTCTATGATCAAAAGTTACTATAAGAGACAGATGAACTCAAGCATGAACTAGCAAATTTGCAAACAGAACTGAGAGGGAACATGGCTCAGAAATGCAGGAAGCTGTTACTCTGCAAAGTAAAATGCATTCTTATATTTAGACTTTTCAACCAGTAAAAGATTCTCAAATAAAGATAATTCCTGGGGACAAAGATTAAGGGAGCTGCCATAAGACATGCCCTCAGAGTAAAGATTAAAGTAAGAGTTTGATTTTACATCCCTTAAGACATCTGTAAGAAATAAGGCATTTTCTCAGCCGCACAGAAGGGCTTCCATAAAGCTAAGGGAGGATGATCCCACAGCAACCAGTCATGCCCAAAATAGGAGTAATTAAGTCTAGAGAGGTAAAACTAACTAAAAAAGATTGTTGGTATGGCCTCTGTCACATAGTGTGAATGCAAATGAAATACATAGGAAACCCACAAACGTATAGAGAAATGTGTTGGTAGAAGCACTGCCAGCCTGAACTCAAAGAGATAGACTGTGCTCAGGTTGTGAAAAGGTTTGTGAGTCCCCACTTTTCTCTGAACAGGAAAAAGGCTAAACATTTGCATATTTCTACCTGCTTTCTTATCTCTCTACCATTATTACCATAAGAAGAACATGCCTGGGCTAGTCTGCAGATCCAAGGAGAAAATGAGAGATCTTAGGCAAAGCCACCCTCCCCTTCCTTTGAGCCCAGTCTAGATCATATAACCAGTTGACCTAAAACCTCATGAAAAACAATACAGATTATTTCTTTAGGTCACTGAAGTTTGGGGGCAGTTGTGCTCCTGAGCAGTAACTACTTGATACAACCTTTAAAGCAGTGTTTCTCAGATTTTAGCATGGATAAGAATGACCAGGCATGCTGTGGCCAGGCCTGCTTGCAGGGCAGCCTTGGGTGTCCTGGAGACCCACATCATATTTCCTGCACAGGCAGACTGTGCCTGACTGGCAGAGAGCTCCAGCGAGGTGGCCCCCATGGCCATGCACCAGTTTGCCTGCTGCCTCCCCACAATGCAGCTTTCTGCTGGGCCCACAGTAACCCCCAAATCACTTTGCTGGCACATGTGTGCACAGACAGGTTTTGTCTTCCTTGTCCTGCTAGTGTCCTTCCACTGCTGCAGTGGGAGTGCACGCCACCCCGTCCACCTGCCAGATCACCATTGCAGTCAGAGCCTAGCGACGCATGGAGGGAGCTGGCCCTACCTCCACCAGCACCTGCTGTAGCACCAACACTGCTGCAGGAGTGAAAGTTGGCACAGAGAACAGTAGACCTTGCCCTTCCCCGAGCAACCACAACTGTCTGCCATACACAGAGAGCACACACAGACCTGGCCTAGCAGCACCCTGTTCCTGGCTAATACCACCACCAGCATGACAGTCGTCAGTAGGGGCCCAGCACCTCACCCCCAGCCGCACTGCCTTCACCACTGCGGTGAACACTCACAGGGAGGGAGGTACCCAGGCACCCACTAGCAACATGCCACAACTGACAAACATGCATCCCACCACGCTGCCACTGCTGCTGCTGCTGCTGCTGACATGTGGGAACAAGGACAGACCCACTGCCACCACACTACGAAATGCTTGGGCTGCCACCACCCATAAGAATATAGTGACTAGTGGTCTGGGAGCACCTCTGCCCCCTCACAGTACAGTGGATTTCTAGCCTCAAGTAGCCAGAGAACAAAGTCAGGGCCCAATAAGAAAAAAAAAAAACAGAATTAGAGCATGCCGTCCAGGAGTTGGGAGCTGAGTGTTGGCCCCATAAAATATTCCAGAAGTGAAGCCAGCTGGATTAACACTCCCCCCACATATACCAAATTAAACACTCAAGGTTATCAAATAGTATAAAAGAAAAAAATCCATCCAAATGTCACTAACTTCAAAGACTGAAGAAACATCAGCCCACAAGGATGAGGAAGAACCAGTGCAAGAACTCTAACAACTCAAAAAGCCAAAGTGCCTTCTTTCCTCCAAACCACCACACTATCTCTCCAGCAAGTGTTCTGAACCAGGCTGAGATAGCTAAAATGACAGAAATAGAATTCAGAATATGGATAGGAATTAAGGCCTTTGAGATGCAGGGATACACTGAACCTAATCTAAGAAAGTTGAGAATCACAATAAAACGATACAAGAGCTGACAAACAAAATAGCCAGTGTAGAAAAGAATATAACTGACCTGATTGAGCTGAAAAACCCACTGAAAGATTTCATAATGTAATCACAAGTATTAATAGCAGACTAACCAAGCTGAGAAAAGAATCTCAAAGCTCAGACCAGTTTTCTGAAATAAGACATGCAGGCAAGAATAGAGAAAAGAGAATGAAAAGAAAAAAACAAAACCTCCGAGGAATATGGGATTATGTAAAAAGATGAAATCTATGACTCATTGTTGTCCCTGAAAGAGACGAGACTGTAAGCAACTTGAAAAACATATTTCAGAATACTGTCCATGAGAACTTCCCCAATCTAGCTAGAGAAGCCAACATTCCAATTGGGGAAATGCAGAGAACCTCAGTAAGATACTGCACAAGAAAATCATCCTCAAGACACATAATCATCAGATTCTCCAAGGTTGGAATGAATTAAAAAATATTAAAGACAGCCAGAGAAAAAGGGCAGGTCATTTACAAAGGGAAGCCCATCAGGCAAACAGCAGACTTCTCAGCAGAAACACTACCAGCCAGAAGAGATTCACAGCCAATATTCAACATTCTTAAAGAAAAGGAATTCCAACCAAGAATTTTATATCTGGCTAAACTAAACTCCATAAGAAAATGAGAAATAAGATCCTTTTCAGACAAACAAATGCTGAGGGATTTCATTACCACCAGACTTGCCTTACAGAGTTCCTGAAGAAAGACCTAAATATGGACAGAAAAGACTATTATCAGCCACTGCAAAAACACACTTAAGTACACAGACCAGTGACACTATAAAGCTACCACCTAAACAAGTCTGCATAATATCCAGCTGACATCATGATGATAGGATCAAATTCACACATATCACTACTAACCTTGAATGTAAATGGGCTAAGTGCCTCTGATTAAAAGACACAGAATGGCAAGCTGGATAAAGAATCAAAACCCATTGATATACTGTCTTCAAGAGACTCATCCCACATGCAATGACACCTATAGGCTTAAAATAAAGGAATGCAGAAAAATCTACCAAGCAAATGGAAAACAGAAAAAGCAGAGGTTGCAATCATAATTTCATACAAAACAGACTTTAAACCGACAAAGATCAAAAAAGACAAAGAAGGGCATTACATAATGGTAAAAGGTTGAATTCAACAAGAAGACCTAACTATGCTAAATATATATTCACCCAATGCAGGAGCACAAAGATTTATAAAGCAAGTTCTTAGAGACCTTCAAAGAAACATAGATGCAAAAAAAAATTAAAAAAAAAATAGTGGAGGACTTCAATGCACCACTGACAGTATTAGAGCATTGAGGCAGAAAATTAACAATGATATTCAGGACCTGAACTCAGCACTGGATCAAATGGACCTCATAGACAGCTACAGAACTCTCCACCCAAAAACAACAGATTATATGTTTTCCTCATTACCATACGGCACATACTGTAACTAGAGAACCAAGAGCAAACCAACCCCAAAGTGAACAGAAGACAAGAAATAATCAAAATCAGAGCTGAACCAAAGGAGACTGACACACACACACACACACACACACACACAAATCAAAAGATCCACAAACCCAGGAGTTGGTTTCTTTAAAAAAATAATAAAATAGATAGACCACTAACTAGACTAATAAAGAAGAAAAGAGAGAAGATCCAAATAGACACAATTAGAAATGACAAAGGGGATACTGCCACTGACTCCACAGAAATACAAATAACCACCAGAGACTATTATCAATATCTCTAGGCACACAAAGTAGAAGATCTAGATGAAACTGATAAATTTCTAAACACATGCACTCTCCCAAGACTGAGCCAGAAAGAAATTGAATCCCTAAACAGACCAATAATGGGCTCCAAAATTGAATCAGTAATAAATAGTTTACCAACCAAAAAAAAAAAGAAGTCTAGGACCAGACAGATTCACAGCCAGATTCTACCAGATGTACAAAGAGATGGGACCATTCCTACTGAGACTACGCCAAAATATTGAGGAGTGGGGAACTTCTCCCTAATTCATTCTATGAGGCCAGCATCATCCTGATACCAAAACCTGACAGAGACACACACAAAAAGAAAACTTCACACCAATGTTCGTGATGAACATAGATGCAAAAATCCTCAACAAAATATGGCAAATCAAATCCAGCAGCACATCTAAAAGCTTATTGTAGTCAAATATGCTTTATCCCTGGGATATAAGGTTGGTTCAACCTATGCAGGTCAATAAAGGTGAATCATCATTTAAATAAAACTGAAGACAAAAATAACATGATTATCTCAAAACATGTAGAGACTTTTGATAAAATTCAGCACGACTTCACATTAAAAACTCTCAATAAACTAGATATTGAAGGAACATACCTCAAAATAATAAGAGCCATCTCTGACAAACCCCAGCCAACATCATACTGAATGGGCAAAAGCTGGAAGCATTCCCCTTGAAAACTGGCATAATATGAGTATGCCCTTTCTCACCACTCCTATTCAACATAGTACTGGAAGTCTGGCCAGAGAAATCAGGCAAGAGAAAGAAATAAAGTCAAGGAAGTCAAACTATCCCTGTTGGCAGATGACATGATCCTATATCCAGAAAAACCCATCATCTCAGCCCAAAAGCTTCTACGCTAATAACCTTCAGCAAAGTTTCAGAATACAAAATAAATATGCAAAAACCATTAGCATTCTTGTTTACCAACAACAGTCAAACTGAGAGCCCAATCAGGATTGCAATCTCATTCACAATTACCACAAAAAGAATGAAATACCTAGGAATACAGAAGGTGAAAGATCTCCACAAGGAGAACTGCAAAACACTGTTCAAAGAAATTGGAAATGACACAAACAAATGGAAAAATATTCCATACTCACGGATAGGAAGAATCAATCTTGTCAAAATGGTCATATTTCCCAAAGCAACCTACAGATTCAGTGTCATTCCTATCAAACTACCAATGATATTCTTCACAGAACTAGAAAAAAAACTATTTTAAAATTCATATGGAACCAAAAAAGTGCCCAAATAGCCAAAGCAATCCTAAGCAAAAAGAACAAAGCTGGAAGCATCATGCTATGTGACTTTAAACTATACTACAGGATCACAGTAACCAAAACAGCATGGTACTGGTACAAAAACAGACACATTGAGCAGTGTCACAGAGTATAGGGCCCATAAATAAGACCACACACCTACAACCATCTGATCTTTGACAAAGCTGACAAAAACAAGCAATGAGGAAAGGACTCCCTATTTGATAAAATGGTGCAGGGATAACGGGCTAGCCATATGCAGAAGATTGAAACTGGACCCCTTCCTTATGCCATATACAAAAATTAACTCAGGATGAATTGAAAACTTAAATGTAAAACACAAAACTAAAAAACCT
>NW_012115933.1:2842676-2873846 GCF_000951035.1 Colobus angolensis palliatus
TCATGTTCTTTGCAGGGACATGTATGGAACTGGAGACCATTACCCTTAGAAAACTAACACAGGAACAGAAAACCAAATACTGCATGTTCTCACTTGTAAGTGGAAGCTAAATTATGAGAACACATGGACACACAGAGGGCAACAACAGATACTGGGACCTATCAGAGGGTGGAGGGTAGGAGGAAGGAGAGAATTAGGAAAAATATCTAATAGATACTAGGTTTAATCCCTGGGTGATGAAATCTGTACAACAAACCCTTATAACACAAGTTTACCTATATAACAAACCTGCACACGTACCTCTGAACATAAAATAAAACTTTTAAAAAAAGGAATTACTAAGCATGCTTTCCTGGATCAGGTTTTCTAGAGACGTACCCTGAAACAAGGATTTACATGCAAGTAATTTATTAAAGGAATACGTCTAGGATGAACTAGTAAAGGAGTGGAAAAATAGGATATGGGAGAGGAAAAAAATTAAGTGTAGTAGATGCTGTTGGTGGCCGTATCATTCAAGGTTCTTCAACAGGAACAGAACCAACAGGGTGTGTGAGTGTGTGTGCACAAAGAGTGAGAGAGGGATTTGTTTTAAGGAATTAGCTCACGAGATTGCTGGCCTAGCAAATCCAAAATTCTCTGGGCATGCTAGCAGGCTGGAGACCCAGGGAAGAGTTGATGTTTCCATCTCAAGTCTGAAGACAGTCCAGAGGCAGAATTCCTTCTTCCTCAGAAGACCTTGGTATTTTCACTTAAGGCCTTCAAGCGGCTGGAAAAGGCTCATTCACATTGTGAAGGATAATCTGCTTTATTCAAAGTTCACTGATTAATCACACAGAAAAGCTACCTTCGCGGTAACATCACTGCAAACACTGGTGTTTGACCAAATATCTCGGCATCATAGCCTAGCCAACATGATACATAAAATTAACCCACAGTGGCCCACTCAGTTCTGCTTCACAAGCCAGCTGCTGTGAGTGTTAGCTGCCAGTGACTCACAGCTGCCCTCAACCTAATGAAAGCAATCTCACCTAAGAAGATATGCCTCACTCCCCAGCCCAGCCCTGTCCCCCAACTAACAATGAGCAATGACTCACTGAGCCGAGACCAACTCTATGGGGTTATTAATCCTCCTGAGCTCTGTCATAGAGCCAGGCTGACGCAAGTCTCCAACCAAAACCACATCCTGAGAGAACTCCCTCAACAAATCACTTGAACAAAAATCTCAGCATTTGCCTTTGTCTCTAAGAAATCTGACAAGCAAGGATATTATTTGGGCAAAGTGGCATCGGAGTATCTTCAGCCTGATCCTTTAGGAATATCTGGAGTATAAGTTATGCCTCCGATATTTTCTACTATTTAAAGTGAGGGCTTTCAAACTTCAGCACCAGTTAGTGTTGGCCAAAAGGGAGATGGGAAGCTGATAAACTCCCAGACATTCCTCCCAACCCCGACCCTCATGCTGAAGACAAGTGGCAGGTAGAGTCCGTTGTAAAAGCACATCAAAAAGTCGGGGGCTGGACACAGAAGCAGTTTAAAGCATTCACGAGGATCTGGATGGAGCACTGACAGTTTCTGTTACATATGCTTACTTAAAATGCAGATTCCTAAGCTGTGTTTCCAAGATTCTGAGTTAGAATTTCTGAGACAGAGACAGAAATCCCCCCTATCAATAAGAATCCCAAGAGATTCTGATATAAGTTTTCCCATATTTGAGAAATTGTTGCTTTTAGATTAGGGCAAATGGTTTGTAATGTCCAATTGTCAGCCACAAAGCCAGCTGATTAAAGTACAGTGAAGATACGGAAATGGGAACCATTTTTTGAAATTCTCACCTAAGTCTTCTATAATCCTAATTTATCACAGCTGGTGATTGCATTTATTGATAGATGACTAAGTATAGTAAGCTGTTTCCAACCCAGTAATAATCCAAACCAGATGATAAAAATAACTTTATTGGTATATAAAAAGCTAAGCTAAGGCTATATGAAGGCTTCATCTCTGGCACTTGGAAAATAGATGCCAGATTTTTATGTGAATTTCTTCTTTCCAATAGGCTGTGTTCTTACACTAAAATAAGATGACAAAATGGTGGAACTGTGTTGCACTTAAATTTTTACCATAAGCAATTACAACTATATGTGTCAAATATGAATGGTCTCCCTGCACAATGGTTCCTCTTCCTGCATAAGAAGTGAAGGACTCTCTATTTATATTCACAATGAGGAGCTAAAGAGAAAATGAAGGAAATAATATGTGAAAGAAAACATTCAATGATTCATTCATTGCTTCATTCAGTGCACATATGTTGAGTGCCTGCCTTTTACCAGGCACTACACTGGGGCTGAAGATAAAGTCATAGAGAAAAGAGGCATGGTCTCTGTCCTCACAGAGCAGTGTGGGAAACAGTTTAGAAGTAAGGCAGTTATGCCACAATGCCACCACTTCTGCACTCAGAGTGCAGAGTGCTGCAGGGGTACCTAGGAGCCCTACCACTCAGGGAAGCTTCCTGGAGGAGACATCTAAGCTGAAACTTCAAATAACCAAGAAGGTGATGATAACAAGGAGCCTGATGAGACATTCGTGAGTGGAAGAAAATGACCAAGAAGATGATGATGAGAGGAGACTGGAGCAATAAGGCCTTACAATAGTTGGAGGCAGTTTCTTCACAGGGACACAGGGAGAATTGTCACTTATTGGAGAAGTGGCTATTTTTACATTCTATAAAAAGAAGAGTAGTTCTTGAAAGTTCCAAGAAGCCTGTTTCTTGGCCTGTAGTAAAAAGCACTCAGTCTTCAATGTCAACTTCCTTGGCATAACAGATATTTGGTTCTCATAAGCCTGACATGTCCTCCTAGTAGCAGACCCGTCTATGGAGAATACGGAGGCCATGACAGTTACCTTCTCCCTGCTTCTACTGACTTATGTAGAGACTGTGAATTCCACCATAGAGGCCTAGAAAACATATCACAGGACTATGAAGGCCATGGAGGGAAGCTGGAGGACTTGCAAGCTTAAGCGGAACTTCATATATTTCAACATCATTACAGTTGAGAGCCGTAATCTGGATGAGAAAGGACAAAGTGGGAAGTGAAATGGCTACAAAATGTGCTGTAAAATCAATTTCCATTTTCAGGACTTGATGATAGAATAATGGGCTATAAGCTAAGGCCATAATGCATGTCACAAAGAGAGGGAGAAGACCTGTTTTCCCAAAGAGTTGCCAATAGGATGACCAGTGACTGAAACTCAAAGTGAAGTATTATAGAAGAGAAATATATGCCCAAGCATAATAGGGCATTCTACACATTACACAGGAAATCAAAGAAAGAATAATTGAGGGAATAGTACTCAGTATCTCAACAGGAGAAAATAAGCTGGATGGGATTTAGGGATAAGTTTAGGCCATGGTGTGTTGATAAATGTTTAACAACCAGCTATTTAGGGAGGGGAAAAAAATATATATATATATATGTGTGTGTGTGTGTATATATATATATGTGTGTGTATGTATATATATACACATACATACACACAAAATTGTATTGATAAAAGCTTATTACAGATTTTACTGATATAAGGAATAATAACTCAAAATTTACAAATAATAATAAAATATACCACACTCTTTATCATAAATTTCATATAGACAATTGATTCTCACAGAATGCTTTTGCCGATTTTTGCTGAATCTTGTATCTGTATTCAACCTATGGTTGCAAACAATGAATGAGCTTATTTATGACACGAATGTTGGTTGATACTTACATTCATATTAACAAATAAGGACAAAAACAAAACAGCAGGGACGTAGGTTGGAACTTCGTTTGTCTGTCAATGATGTGAGTGATTTATTTGCTGAATTGGCAAATAGTTTTCAAATACTGCAAAAATATTTCTTAATGGTATATGCCATTCACAGTGTAATGGCGATAGACACAACATACTATTGTGTCTATCTGCATTATTTACATTGGCTTCATGACTTTCTTAAGTCTAGACAGTCAACAACAATAAAATCAAGATCTGACTTATAGCATTTGCTGATTTTCCTGGTGTCAATATTCCCACCAAGACCAATTTCAAGCTGCCAAGTTGACTTAATGAACACAGCATTGAGAAGGAAAGCACGGCAGTAGCATACCATTATACAGTATTTCAATCTTATAGGAGCAATAGACATAACCTTAAGAGTAAAGATACTCTATGATACAGTTCAGTGAAATAATTGGACAATCATGAGTTTCACATATTTATTATCTTTTAGTGATTACACTTTTTTAGCTAAATGATTGGTAATTATATTTCAGTAATTTATTCTAGAGTCCCAATATTAGTCTCAAGGACACCAGTCTCTGGAGTGCAGACTTCATTCTCCTTTTTCATTTGTGAAAGAATCAAGTTTGCCCAGAAATTTGCTCCACTATTTTGAAATCTATTCCATTTTCTGTCATTTCTCAAAAATTAGAGTCACTGAGTTATATCAAAATTCTAGATTATAAAACAAAACTTGGTGAACAAATTCAACCATACACTATAGCCAAAAATAAACAGGACACATTCTACTGCTTCTCATTCTTTTAGAATAGGTGATAGACAGATATTAATAGATAGATACAGAGATATATAGATATAGATATGATTTTAGTTTTAAGCTTCAATCCCCAAAATTCTAAATATGTGGAAGTAAAGAAGCTTTCATGTAATTCACAGTGAAATAACATCTGAAAGTAAATTTTATTTTTTTTGTTTTTCTTTTTTTTTACTATTATACTTTAAGTTCTAGGGTACATGTGCACAGTGTGCAGGTTTGTTACATATGTATACCTGTGCCATGTTGGTGTGCTGCACCCGTTAACTCATTTACATTAGGTATATCTCCTAATGCTATCCCTTCCCCCTCCCCCGACCCCACGACAGGCCCCGGTGTGTGATGTTCCCCTTCACATGTCCAAGTGTTCTCATTGATCAATTCCCACCTATGAGTGAGACTATGTGGTATTTGGTTTTCTGTCCTTGTGATAGTTTGCTGAGAATGATGGTTTCCAGCTTCATCCATGTCCTTACAAAGGACATGAACTCATCCTTTTTTATGGCTGCATAGTATTCCATGGTATATATGTGCCACATTTTCTTAATCCAGTCTATCATTGATGGACATTTGGGTTGGTTCCAAGTCTTTGCTATTGTGAATAGTGCTGCAATAAACATACATGTGCATGTGTCTTTATAGAAGCATGATTTATAATCCCTTGGGTATATACCCAGTAATAGGATGGCTGGGTCAAATGGTATTTCTAGTTCTAGATCTTTGAGGAATTGCCACACTGTCTTCCACAATGGTTGAACTAGTTTACAGTCCCACCAACATGTAAAAGTGTTCCTATTTCTCCACATCCTCTCCAGCACCTGTCATTTCCTGACTTTTTAATGATCGCCATTCTAACTGGTGTGAGATGGTATCTCATTGTGGTTTTGATTTGCATTTCTCTGAAGGTGAGTGATGATGAGCATTTTTTCATGTGTCTGTTGGTTGCATAAATGTCTTCTTTTGAGAAGTGTCTGTTCATATCCTTCACCCACTTTTTGATGGAGTTGTTTGTTTTTTTCTTGTAAATTTGTTTGAGTTCTTTCCTAAGCCAAAAGAACAAAGCTGGAAGCATCACACTACCTGACTTCAAATTATACTACAAGGCTACAGTAACCAAAACAGCATGGTACTGGTACCAAAACAGAGATATAGACCAATGGAACAGAACAGGGCCCTCAGAAATAATACCACACATCTACAACCATCTGATCTTTGACCAACCTGACAAAAACAAGAAATGGGGAAAGGATTCCCTATTTAATAAATGGTGCTGGGAAAACTGGTTAGCCATATGTAGAAAGCTGAAACTGGATCCCTTCCTTACACCTTATATAAAAATTAATTCAAGATGGATTAGGACTTATATGTTAGACCTAAAGCCATAAAAACCCTAGAAGAAAACCTAGGCAATACCATTCAGGACATAGGCATGGGCAAGGACTTCATGTCTAAAACACCAAAGCAATGGCAACAAAACCCAAAATTGACAAATGGGATCTAATTAAACTAAAGAGCTTCTGCACAGCAAAAGAAACTACCATCAGAGTGAACAGGCAACCTACAGAATGGGAGAGAAATTTTGCAATCTACTCATCTGACAAAGGGTTGAAAGTAAATTTTCAACCATGGCTTTTTCAAGGAAAAACCCAACAAGAAGACTGCTATGGCTTGAATCTTTCCTCCAAACCTCAGGTTGAAATTTAATTGCCATTGTAACACTGTTGAGAAGTGGGGCCTTTAAGAGGTCAAGAGATTAATTCCATTATATGGCAGTATGTTTGTTATCTTAGAAGTAGGTTTCTAAGGTAGTGTGTTTGTTATCTTAGGAGTAGGAACCTGCTAAAAATATTCCTAAAATATTAAACACACTAAAAAGTACAAAAATGATGAGTTTGGCCTCTCCCTCTCTTTCTTTCTGTCTCATGTAGTCACTTGCCTTTCTGCCATATTATAATGGAGCAAGAAAGCCTTCAGCAGATGCCAGCACCACACTCTGGGACATCCCAGCCTCTAGAATCATGAGCAGAATAAACGTCTATTCTTCATAAATTAATCAGTCTGTGGTATCCTGTTATAGCAGTAGAAAACTGATTAATACAAATACACACCTTTGCTCAATGCAAGACTGAAACAGAAATAAATATCTCACCTTTTTAAATGATAGAATTCATGGTAATTAGTATTCATATATTTTGCTAGCACTACAATCAAAAACCAAATAAGTTCAATCAACAGTTTTTGAAATGAAAAGGATCCATTCTGCATTCATAGCTAGGTCGTTTTACAGACACATGAGCAATACACTTCAGCAATTATTCTCTACGTAATATTCACTTACTCTCTAGAAAGAAAATCCGTTACTTTCATTCTCCTCAAACCAGTCGCTGAAAGCTTAAAATAAAAATGAACAGAAATTAAAATAACTGAGATTTCCTATCAAAATAAGTAAATAAAATATTAATAAACATTAACAAATGAACACACTCAAAAATTGAGAGTAAAATTAATCCCGTGTTTCTCAGTAAATGATTCATTGAACGTGAGGAAACTCTCACAGACTGACTTCTATTCAAGCTATTCTAAGACTTTCACATCATTGGCAATGGATGTTTTCTTGGACTTGGTGGACACATTACTCACTATAAATGAGGAAAAAAAATGGGGAGGAGGTCGATCACTGGACCAGGAGGCTGAAGACTGTGTCATTGCCCCTATCAGTCCAATGATCTCTATTCATTCCTACACCATGCCAGGCACTGTGCCAGGCAGCAAGAATTAAAAGGTGAATAAGATATGATCCCTGTTGATGAGATGTTTATAGTTGAGTATTTTGACTAATTCGAGTTTTCAAAACTAGCTAGAATACAGGATACAATTTGATAATTACAATACAAATACATGGGGAAGGAAGAATCAAGAATAACTTCAGAGGAGATGGCCATAAGGGGTGAGTGATCATTTTCTCATGAGAGGATGAAGGGAAGACACTGCAGGCAGTGGACAAAAAGAACAAAGACACAATCCCAGGGAATTTATGGAAAAGAGAGTGTTAGCAGTGGAGTGGACACCATAAGGACATGGAAAGTTCTCTGATTCCCCACTCTATGCTGACGCACAACATGGTGCCTGGTCCATGGTGGGTGCTCAACAAATATTTGCTGAATAAATGAGTCCAAATTGAAGGAAGCCTAAAGGGTAAGGGTACAAGAGAATAAATAGAAAATAATAGAAGAGGCTTGTGCATCAAGCCAAGGAATGTGGATATTGTTCTATAAGCAGTGGGAAGCCAGCAAATGTTTTCAAACAGAGAAGTTTGTCTTCATCCATAAAATAAGCATAAGGTTTTGTTGTTGTTGTTGTTATTGTTGTTGTTTTAGTTTTTTTCCAAGATGGTGTATTGGAGGCATGGTTAGCACACAACTTCCACTTGGAAAGACAAAATTCTGTGTAGAGATTCATGCTATAAACTTTTTTTTTCCAAAAAGCAACACAGGAACTTAACAGGAAAACTGAAAACAACCACAGACCCTTTGAAGGAAACAGCGGGCTGCAGCCTACACTGAGTCAGGAAGAAAACCATAAGTCGCTAGAGTGTGAGCGGGGAGAAACTGCCTGAACACTCCCACTGGGGAACCTGGCAATCCAGGCAACGGGGGAAGGCCTTAACCCTACCCAGCACTGGAGCTGAATTAGTGAGTGAGGGGAATATATGAGAAGGAACAGTATCAGGAGGTGCTTTGCATGCACACCCAGACACCAGTGGGAATAGAGGGAAGCCATTTCTGATCCTACATCGCAAGGGACTTCATAGAAGTCTTCCAGCTAACTCAGGTGGTGGTCACGGGTTGAGAGAAGCTCCCAAATGAGATTGGCAACATCATCTCAAGTGAAGATGAAGCCCTTTGGCTAGGGCCGAGGGGTAAATGAGAAGTATGCTGTATGCATGAGCATAGGAGCTGGATGCCCCAACTTCATACGTGGACCAATACTGGTGTGGCCTGAAAGGCAGGGTTTCTGTCTCCCTGAGGAAGGCTTCAGGTCTGGCGCAGTTTTGAGTTCTGAGTGCAGACTCCCTGGAACCGAGCTAGCTGTTGCTAGCGGAACACTGCATGTATGAGACCTGCTTTGCCAAGAGTGTGGGAGCTGGGTGGGGCTTACTGCTGCCTGCTGCTCCCCACTCCCATGTGGACTCTTCTCTGCAACAGAGACAGCTGCACTCCTCCCTGGAACGTTACTTCAGTGGTCAGAAAACTGCCATCCAAACCCCGCTGGAGTGACTGCTTCTGCCCAGAGGCCAAGCTTGATGTGGACTTGCCTAACCCAGCCCCCACCTAACTTTGCCCCTCTACCCACCCTGGTAGCTTAATGCAAAAGACAGGAATTTGGGGGAGATCTGTGGCCCCACCCACTGTTTGAGACCCCAGAGTACCTCCCCTAAGCAACAAGACAAGCACAAATCATACCACTACCATCACAGCTGGTGCTCTTTTGCAAACACCACCTCCTGGCTAGAAGCCAAGTAACAACACCTGCAGGCATAATAATAGCACCCAGGAAGGAGAAAACTTCTGTATGATCTCAGCTATCACCATTTCCTGTGTCACCCTGGCTAACCAGGAGGTCCTGAGTCTGTCTTCATGACCAGTTCATTACCACTACAACTGGCATTTGAGAAAATCAACACAGAAAGGATATTTATAACCAAAGAAATCTCACAGAGTCTATCATTCTCCTGCCAATCCCATCAGAAGTGGTGCTGAAACCCATTGCTGAAAGACTAGAGGATAGGTTACATCACTGGATTCCTTGCAGCCATTCTCCAGTACCAGCCTGGAGTGTGGCAGCCTCACTGGGTGGCTAGACCCAGAGGAGCAGCAGGATTCACTGTAGTCTGGCCCTTAGGGACTCCTACTGTTAGGGGCAAGGAGAGTTCACCGCATCAAGGAAGCCCCCTGTGGGACAAAAGAATCCAGATGACAGACCTTGAGTCCCAGAACTTTAGGCTTGTAAGAAGTTTATTTCAGCAGAGGCACAAGTGCAGTGCTGAGCTCAGTGGGAAAAGTTTGCAGCTCTATCCTAACAGGAAGACAGCACTGGTGCTCATGAAGGGTCTTGCAGAACAAGGCTTTTTCTACTCTTGCCCACCACTGTAGACACAGTTGGGCTTCTCTCATGGGAGCTGGGTGGGAGTACACCTGTAGACAGGCTTTCTGGAATGCTTCAGGGTGACTGCATCCCCACAGGAGTGTCCTCCAGGTTCAGGTTTGCACAAGAGGCAGTGTCACAATCCCTCTCGACATGGAAAATCAGCATTCCTGCAGATGAAAGGAAGTGCCTGTCTGATCTAAATAGCTGGAACACTGTGGGTCAAGAGTGTGATTGAGAGATAGCTTGCTTTCCTGCTGGCCTGGCAGGGCAGCTGAGGTGGCTCCTTCCCTTCCCACTGAAAAGATCTCAGTGTATTTCACTAAGAGCTCCCCCAGCCTCCTCTGTCAAGGCTTGGACCCCCGCCCACCATAGAGCATTACATTTACCTACTTGTGTTTGCCACAGCTGGTTTATACCCATGGACACATCCTACTGGCCTGAAGCCTAAACTGCTCAACCCAGTGAATAAAGTACTTGGAATAAATAAATAATACACACCACTGGGGAATGAGATAAGCTCCATGAGACCTCCAACCCCACAGGAGACGATGAACCAGCTTACACACCAAGCACATCACTACTAGGGCCAGCATCTGAGAAAGCCATCATACAAAAACTCTGTAGCCAACGAACTCATACAAAATATTCACCTTTAGAGGCTTTTAGAAGCACTCAGAGCTGAATTAGGTTACAATCCACTATAAACATTAAAATCACATCCTCAAGAGGAAAAAAAAATAAATAAAAACCCTCACTAGGGAATAAAAAATAAGTTTAAAAATAATTAGAAGAAACAGTATATCTAAATGAGAATAAACCAGAAAAACAGGGTTTTATAACATCCCTAAAATATCACACCAGCTCTCCAGCAATGGATCTAAACCAAGATGAAATCTTTGAAATACTAGAGAAAGAATTCAAAGGGTTGATTATGAAGTTACTCAGGGAGACAAAAGAGAAAGGTGAAAACCAACATAAAGAAATTAAGAAAACAATTCAGAATATGAATGAAAAAATTTCTAAAGCGACAGAGAATTTAAAGAAAAAACAGTTAGAACTTTTAGAAAAGAAAGACACATTTAGGGAATTGCAAAAATGCAGTGGAAAGTTTTAACAATAGACTAGACCAAGTAGGAAGAAAGAATTTCAGAGCTGGAAGACAAGGGTTTGGAAATAATGCAATAAGACAAAAATAAAAAAGAATTTTAAAAAATGAACAAAGTCTCTAAGAAATATAGGATTATGTAAAATGGACAAACCTAACAATGCTTTGTGTTCCTGAAAGAAAAGAAAAAGCAAAATGTTTGAAAAACTTATTTAGGAGAATAATTGAGGAAAACTGCTCTACCCTTGCTAGAAGTTTAGACATCCAAAAACAACAAGCTGAAAAAAATCCTAGGAGATTCATTGCAAAAAAGACATCACCAAGGCGTCTAGTCATCAGGCTACCTAAACTCAACATGAAGGAAAGAATTCCAAGAATAGAGAGAAAAAAACAGGTAACTTATAAAAGAAAACTTATCAGACTAACAGCAAACTTCCCAGCAGAAACCTTACAAGCCACAAGGAATCGGGTTTCTATCTTTGGTCTCCTGAAACAGACAAACTTCTCAGCCAGGAATTTTGCATCCAGCAAAACTGAGTTTTATAAATGAAGGACAAATAACGTCTGTTTCAGACAAGCAAATGCTGAGGAAATTTGGCACTACCAGACTAGTCCTACAAGAAATGCTAAAAGGAGTTCTAAATCTTGAAACAAAATGTCAGTATCCACCAGAATAGAACTTCTTGAAAGCACAAAACTCACAGGACCTCTAAAACAATACCACAATGAAGAAAACAAAGTAACTAGGTAACAGTTAACATGATGACTGGAACAATACCACATGTCTCAATATTAATGTTGAATATAAATGAACTAAATGCTCCACTTAAAAGATGCAGATTATAGCAGAATGGATAAAAAAAATGGTCGAACAAATATCTGCTGTCTTCAAAAGACACATCTAACAATTAAGGGATTCTTATAGACACAAGGTAAAAGATATTCTACGTAAATGCAAATCAAAAGTGAACAAGAGTAGCTATCAGATAAAACAGACTTTAAAGCAACAACTAAAGCAACAACCGTTTAAAAAAGAGACAAAGAAGGTCATTACATAATGATAAAACAACCCAAGAAGAAGATATTACAATTCTAAATATGTATGACCTAAGTCTGGAACTCCCAAATTCATAAGACAATTACTACTAGATCTCAGAAAACAGATAGACAACAACACAATAATAGTGGGGGACTTCAGTACTCCACTGACAGCTCTAGACAGATCATCAAGACAGAAAGTCAACAAAGAAATACTGGATTTGAATTGTGCCCTAGAACAAATGTACCTAACAGATATTTACAGAACATTCTACCCAAGAATTGCAGAATATACATTCTTCTCATGAACACATGAAACATTCTCCAAGATAGACCATATGATAGGCACAAAACAAGTATTAATAAATTTTTAAAAATGAAAATCATATCAAATATATTCTGAGGCCACAGTGGAATAAAACCAGAAATCAATTTCAAAGGAACCTTCAAAACTGTACAAATACATGGAAATCATACAGTCTGCTCTTGAGTGATTTTGGAGTTAACAATAAAATCAAGATAGAAATTAAAAAGTCCTTCAAAATGAATAATAACAGTGACACAATTTGTCAAAACCTCTGGGGTACAGCAAAAGCAGTTCTAAGGAAAAAGCTTATGACATTAAATGCCTATATCAAAACGTCTGAAAAATCAAAAATTGACAACCTAATATCATATCTCAAGGAACTAGAGAAACAAGTATAAACCAAACGAAAGTTATCAGAATAAATAACAAGGATCAGAGAAGAACAAAATAAAATCGAAACCAACATACGATCATCTCAATAGATGCAGAAAAAGCAGTCAATAAAATTCAGCATCCCTTTCTAATAAAATTCCTCAACAAACTAGATATATATATGATATATATTTAATCAATCATATATGTATATGGAAAAGAGAAAGTCATATATATGATTGATTAAATGAAAACTCGGTTCTTCTACAGGATAAACAAAATTGATAGAACCATTAGCTAGTTTAAGCTCAATCAGAAATGAAAATGGGGGTTTTACAACCAACACCACAAAAATACAAAAGATTATTTGAGACTACTATGAACACTTCCATGCACACAAATTAGAAAACCTAGAGGAAATAGACAAATTCTTGGAAACATACAATCCTCTTAGCTTGAATAAGGGAAAAATAGAAATCCTGAACAGACCAATACCAAGCAGTGAGATAGAATCAGGAACAAAAAATTAGCCAACAACAACAAAAAAGCCCAGGGTCAAAAAGATGATTTACCATGATCAAGTGGGTTTCATCCCAGGGATGCAGGGATAGTTCAACATATGCAGGTCAATAAATGTGATTTATCACATAAACAAAATTAAAAATGAAAACCATATGATCATCTCAATAGATGCGGAAAAACCATTCAATAAAACCCAGCATCCCTTTCTGATAAAATTCCTCAATATACTAGTCATAGAAGGAACATGCCTCAAAATAATAAAAGCTATATGTGACAGACCCACAGCCAACATCATGCTGAATGAGGAAAAGTTGAAAGCATTCCCTTTGAGAACTGGAAAAAGACAAGGATGCCTACTTTCACCACTTGTATTCAATATAGTACTAGAAGTCCTAGCCAGAGGAACCAGGCAAGAGAAATATATAAAAGGCATCAAAATTGGAAAAGAGAAAGTCAAACTATCACTGTTCACCAGTGATATGACTGTATACATAGAAAACACTAAAGACTCTTCCAAAAGATCCTAGACCTGATAAACAAATTCAGCAAAGTTTCAGGTTACGAAATCAATGTACACAAATTAGTAGCACTGCTATCTACCAACAGCAACCAAGCTAAAATCAAATAAAGAAGTCAATCCATCCCTTTTACAACAGCTGCAAAAGATATAAAATAAAATACCTAAACCAAGGAGGTGAAAGATCTCTACAACAACTCCAAAATACTGCTGAAAGAAATCATGGATGACACAAACAAAGGGAAATACATCTCATGCTCATGGATTGGAAGAATCAATATCATGAAAATGACCATAGTGCCAAAGCAATCTACATATTCAATGCAATCTCTATCAAAATGTCAACATCATTTCTCATAGAATTAGAGAAAACAATCCTAAAATTCACATGGAACCAAAAAAAGAGCCTGAATAGGCAAAGTAATCCTAAGCAAAAAAAAGAAATCCAGAGGCATCACATTAATTTCAAATTATGCTACATGGCTATAGTAACCCAAACAGCATGGTACTGGTATAAACGTAGACACATAGATCAATGGAACAAAAAATAAAGAGCCCAGAAATGAATCCAAATACTTAACAACCAACCAATCTTTGACAAAGTACACAAAAGGCACCCTATTCAATAAATTGTACTGGGAAAACTGAACGACCACATGTAAGAAAATAAAACTGGATCCCTATCTCTCACCACATAGAAAAATCAACTCAAAATAGATTAAAGACTTCAATATAAGACCAGAAACCATAAAAATTCTAGAAGAAAAACTAGAGAAAACTCTTCTGGACACTGACCGAGGCAAATAATTTATGCCTAAAACCCCAAAAGCAAACGCAATAACAACAACAACAACAACAACAAAAGGGATTTAGTTCAACCAAAAAGCTTCTGCACAGAAAAAAACAAACAAAAACGATAATAACAGAGTAAACAGACAACCCACAGAATGGGTTTGCATCCAACAAAGGACTATATCCAGAATCTACAAAGAACTCAAACAAATCAGCAAGAAAAAATAAATACTCCTATCAAAACGTGGGCAAATGACATGAATAGACATTTCACAAAAAATGATATACAAATGGCAAAGAAATGTATGAAAAATGCTCCACATCACTAATCATCAGGGAAATAGAAATTAATATGAGATGCCACCTTTCCCCAACCAGAATGGCCATTATTAAAAAGTCAAAAAACAATACATATTGGAGTGTATGTGGAGCATGTGTTTGTCACAGCACAATTTGCAATTGCAAAGATCTGAAACCACCCTAAGTGCCCACCAGCTGATTAGCAGACAAAGAAAATGTGGTATACACACCATGCAATACTACTCAGCCATATAATAGAATAAAATAATGTGCTTTTGAGCAACTTGGATGGAGCTGGAGGCCATTATTCTAAGTGAAGTAACTCAAAAATGGAAAACTAAATACCATATGTTCTCACTTACAAGCTTTGGGTATGCAAAGGCACATAGAGGTGGTATAATGGACATTGGAGACTCAGAAGAGGGAAGCCTGAGTGCAACATGAGGGATAAAAAACTGTATATTGGGTACAATGTACACTACTCAGATAACAGATGCACTAAAATCTCAGATTTCACCCCTAAGCAATTTATCCATATAATCAAAAGGCACAATTTGTGTTCCAGAACTTTCCTGAGGAATGAGACTGAAGATAGTCTCCACTTGACAGGATATTCTTGCTGATTTTTTCTCTTTGCCCTATCCTGTTTTTCTCACTCCCTTTTGAGAGCACTCCCTCAAGAAATCGTGTGAATAGGATTTCTCACATCAGGCTCTGGGTTTTGGGAATAAGATCAAAGGAGGAAGGTTTGGGACTCCCGTCTATGTGAAATACTTTTTCTCGTAAAATCCTCATCACAGCCCTTTGAGGAAGGTCTCATAATCTTCAGTTTACTAGAAAAGAAAACTGAGAATCAGACTTACCAAAGTCAACAGAGAAAAAAAGATATAAAAACCAGGTCCAGAGTCAATACTCTTAGCTTTATATCTCACATCATTACTTACTGTGAGTTCTAGTGACACCGTTACAATCCTATGCTTCAAACCTTTATGAGAGGTTTGCCCTCAGCAATCAGTAAAGAGGAAAGTCAGCATCCCCTTTATCTCCCACAGGGTATCAACTTCTCCTTTGGTCTGAATGTGCATTCCACAGAACTACTGGCTCTATTCATTTCACTCAGTTTAAGGGGCTTAAGAAGGTATACCTGAAATATCAGCTTGAAACCCCATGTTGTACTAGAAAGCTAAGGACATACCTGCAGCAAGATAATTTCCAGTGTGAACATCTTATTTTTTCCTCCACCTTTTCCTAACCCTTTTTTAAATAAAGAAATAAAATGACGCTATTCAACCCCCAAAGCACCCACTCAGACTTTCAGAGTGGCTACCAACCTCTCCTACTATTCCCTACTTAATCAACTTTAATAACTTACTCATCCTATCTCCACCATGACTCTCAGATATACCCCCAACTTCCCACCTCTGTGACCTGACAGATATTCTCATCACCTGCTTAAACCATTGTAGTAACCTTTAAGATCAAGTTACTGCATTCCTAGGCATCATCTGGATAGTCCAATTCGTTTTTTCCCCAGGCACCACCTCAGCTCAGGTCATTCTCCATTTCATCAGTCCTTCAGTAGTTTCAGTCACTGAATTAAATTCCAACTCCTCACTCTGTTCCTTAAGCTCAGTCAGTGTAGTCCTTGTAAGCTCACTCCTCTCTTCCCTTCTTCAGAATTATGTGCTCCAGTGGATCTTGGTGCACAAACTCTGTTTGTTTCTCCTTTTCCACACTGTTGGTCTTGCTGCACTCTTCCTAAAACGTATTCTGATGTTACTTCTTGTCTAAATTAAATTCAACTATCAAGTTTTATCTGAGATAAACACTTCCCTAATCCAAAGAGCCAGAGTCAATTCTCTTTTGAATCACGAGAAACTTCAGGTTACCTGATGCCACAAAGGATCTGGGTCGGCTTACAGAGGCTCCAATCAACAAAACTATAACAGGTTTATTTTTCAAGTCAAGTCCTGCAGGAATATGCATTAGAATAGGCGGGTAAAGAGAAGGGAGAAGGACCATGGAGAAGAACAAAAGCACATGTAAGCTGGCTCTAGGATGCTGCTGTATTCCCACCAGGTTTGAATAGGAAATTTAGCTCTGCATTTCCAGACAGCCAAATCAAAAGGAAATATGGCTAAGTATATAACACCTATTTCCCATAATATATTCATTGGTCATTTTTTCTCAAGAGAAGCAAAAATTTCTTATCACTTAGCCTTACATGCATTACCAAACTATAAGGGCCTTTGGACAAAGGTGTGTCTTACGCATCTTTGAATTTCCAACAGCACCTAATGCAGTTCCTTGCCTCTAGCAGATGATCGTTAAATAATTATTCAATTAAATTTAACTCCTTTTATTTATTCATTCAACAGATATATATTGTGCATTTACTAAGTGCCTGGCACTGTGCTAGGATTGCAATGACAGAGGCTCTTCTTCTTACACAGTTTATATTCCTCAAATACTCCTTGGCATCAATTATCCTAGGAAGAATACAGAGTTGAACACTTCACATGACATGAAACTCTATAAGCTTGCCAAAATCTTTCTTTGTCTATTCCTTTGACCATGTACATCTAGAGAGCAGAAGTTTCAAACCTACCTGGAAGCTGAAGTCGTATTTTCTTTGACCCAGTGGGTGTTTTCAATTGTTTGCCAGCTGTGATGGTTTATTTTATGTGTCAACTTGGCTGAGCTGTGTTGTGCCCAGATGTCTGGTCAAATGTTATTCTGGGTGTTTCTGTGAGGGTATTGTTGAACAAGAGAAACATTGAGCAGGTTTGAGTAAAGCAAGTTTCCCCCACGTGAGTAGGCTCCTTCAGAAAGACCAGTATTCCCCAGCAAGAGAGAATTCTCCAACAGACTGCTTTCAGACTTCGTCTGCAATATTGGTTCTTCTGGGTTCTGGAGAAGACTGCCTTTAGACTGAACGTGCAACATCGGCTTTCCTGGATCTCCAGTCTGCCAGCTCACCCTGAAGATTACAGACTTGTCAGCCTCCATAGTCATGTGAGCAAATACTTTAGAATTTAATTAATTAGTTAATTAATATCCTTTTGGTTCTGCTTCTCTGGAGAATTCTGACTAACCCACCAGCATTTAAAAATGGGAAGATTTCAGGCAAGAATTCATATTTCTAGCCTACATCAGTCAGAGTCCAACCTCAGAAAAAAGAAATAATTCTGAATCTTTGACACACGAAGTACATAATGGAGAAAATTAGGTGAAGGGAGAACTGATACACAAACAAGGAATTGTGAGGGAGCACAGATATTAGCAACAAAAGGAAGCCACTTGTCACATCAAAACTGGAGAGGAGGAGGCAGATATAGGGTGTGCGGGAAGGGATGAGGAGGGAACTAAGGTCACTCAGTGGAAGCCAGAGTTGTAATAGGCCTGTCTCTCAAAAGCTAGAGTCCTTTTGGAGATATTTCTGTTGCTGGAGGCATTGTTTAAGGCTGAGAGGCAGGGTTAGACACAGCCAAGTTTCTCCCTTTTTCCTCACCCCCGTCTCCCACCAGTGCCTCCCACTGGTGGGACCCAGACAGAAGCCAGCTGAAATGGGAATCTGAAAACGGCAGCCTGTAGAGTCAGCCTGCACCATTCAAAGTCAAGCGGTGGTAGTGGAAGAATAGACCTAAGGGCAAAAAGATTGACTTCTGAGCTATTACAACGTGAGCCTTGCAATCTTGCTCACTTCTGTGGGCTTGAGCTGAGTAGTAGCTGTGTCCCTTAGCCTGGGCACACACTCCTCAGTTTGCCTTAAGTTGAACCTGCCCATTTTCTTCCATTAAGTTACCTGCCTAGACCATACAGGCCCGTGTCACAGAGACTGGGAAACACAGAATACCGAGGCTGAAAAAGTGCTATGGACTGAATGTCTGTGTGTCCTCTCAAATTCACATGTTGAAACCCTAATTCCCAATGTGATGGTATTTGGAGGTGGGGCCTTTGAAAGGTAATTAGGTCATAAAAGTAGAGCCCTCATGAATGGGATTAGTCCTCATAAAAAGAGACACAAGAGATGAACTCTTTCTCCTTTTCTCATGTGAGGATAAGCAAGAAGATGACTATCTTCAAACCCAGAAAAGAGCCCTGTCTTAGTCCTTTTTGTGTTGATATAAGAGAATACTTGAGACTTGGTAGTTTGTAGGTAAAAGAGGTTTATTTATTTCATAATCCTGCAGGCTGTACAAGAAACATGGCATTGGCACCTGCTCAACTGCTGGTGAGGGCCACATGTTACGTCAAAAAATGGCAGAGAAGGTCAAAGGAAAAGTAGACACATGCAAAGCAGGACTAAAATCAAGAAGCATTCTGACCTTACAACAACCCGCTCTCTCAGGAACTAATCTGTTCCTGCAAGAACTAATTCCATCTTACTAGAGCGAGAACTCACTACCAGAAGAACAACAATAAGCCATTCATGACCGATCCTCCTCCATGGTCCAAACACTTCCCATCAGGCCCCACCTCCCAACACTGCCACATTGAGTATCAAATTTCAACATGAGCTTTGGTGGGAACAAACAAGCCATAACTAAGCCATAGCATTCTTCTCCTGGCCCCCCCAAAACTCATATCCTTCTCACATTCAAAACACAGTTACACAATTTTCTCTTCTAATAGTTCCAAAAGTGTCCACTAGTCCCAGTATCAAGTCAAAAGTCCAAAGTCCAAAATCTCATTTGAGACTCAAGGCAAGTTCCTTCTAGCTATAAACTTATAGGGAAATTTACATTTCTCCCCTTAAGGTTCAATAATTTGAGTCTATAAAACAATCTGATACTAGAAAGATTAGTAGGAAAATGACATACAAATTTTATGACATACGTATATGTGCACCAGAGTCATATAAAATAGTAAAACTCAAAGAAATATAAGAGGGTTAACACTTTTATACCATCTTGAGGTTACAGAAAGAAAGGGGGCTCTAGAGCATGGCAAAATAGGTTATGGTAGCAAATCAGGTTATGGAAGGAAGAGAAGAGGAAACACCTTGCTAGCAAAGGGGTCTTACTATGCAGATGAAACCTCACAGGTAGCAGCCTTCAGAAAAAAATAAATGGTAGCCAGCAGTAAATATTTCTGTCAGAGCTTTAAATTGTCAGACTCTCAATTCATCTTTCCCAGGTCCCAACAAGGGGGGCTTTAAAGAAAGCCTGTTTCTCTCTGTTGTTTACTTCACTTCATTTCCTCCGCAGATGCAAATCTCCCCCTCAAAAGTCAGTTTTTCAGCTATTCTGGTGTCAGCATCTGCTCAGTTTCTGGTGAGGGTCTTATGCTAGCTCTAAATATAACATAGAAGGTTAAAGGAGAAGTGAACATATGCAAAGAGGAAACAAACCCAAGCATAATCATCTAGTGGGTTCATCTTGCCCACTGCCCAGAAAAGCTAATGCAGTAACAGTAGGTTTTTGTGGCAAAGGAGTTTAATTAACACAGGGCTAACCAAGAGGAAGTTTATTACTCAAATCAGCCTCCCCAAGAACTCAGGCTAAAGTTTTTATGGATAACTTGGGGGGCTAGGAATGGGTGCTGCTGATTGGTTAGAGATGAAATTATAGGGGTATGGAAAATGGTTCTTGAGCACTGAGTCAGCCTCTGGAAGGGGGGCCACAGGACCAATTGAGTCATCAGGCATAGGTCTGGGTGAAATCAATTGGTCACCAGAATATAAAAGTCTAAAAAATCTCAAAAGACCAATCTTACATTCTATGATAGTGATGTTACCTGTAGGAGTAATTGGTGAAATCACAAGTCTGTGGCCTCTGCTTC
Organism: Colobus angolensis palliatus; assembly: GCF_000951035.1. Lineage (NCBI taxonomy): Eukaryota > Metazoa > Chordata > Mammalia > Primates > Cercopithecidae > Colobus > Colobus angolensis. The sequence goes on from NW_012115933.1 coordinate 2,863,150, forward strand.
ATGACTCCTGAGCAGTAAAGGATTATAGGAAAACAAGCTAGGAAACAACCGCTGTTTATCATTTAACTATACCTACATTTTAGCAGAATTCAGGCCCCTCCCATAATCCTGATCTTGTAATGTTTCCTTAGTCTTACAAAGACTGTTTCAGTCTCCAAACAAGGAGGGGGTCAGTTTTAGGGAGGGACTATTATTATCCTTGCTTCACGACTAGATTGTAAACTAAATTATTTCCATGGTTAGCTTGGTCTATGCCCAGGAATGAGCGGGGACAGCCAGCCTATGAGGCTAGAGGCAAGATGGAGTCAGCCATGCCAGACTTCTCTCACTGCCATAATCTTTGCAAAGGCAGTCTCATGAGGGGTGTCTCAGTTTTATAACAACCCACTGTCTCAGAAACTAATTCAGTTTCATGAGTACTAATCCTTTCCCACCAGAGCAAGAATTTACTACTGCAAGAGCTGCACCAAGCCATTGATGATGACCTAAGCACCTCCCACCAGGTTCTCCCTCCCAAAACCACCACAAGTTTTAACATAAGATTTGACAGGGATAAACAAGCCATATCCAAAACTAGCAAGCCCCCACCAGGAGCCAAATCAACAACACGTTGATCTTGAGCTTCCCAGCCTCCAGAACTGGGCAAAATAAATGTTTGTTGTTTAAGTCACCCAGTCTATGGTATTTGTTATAGTAGCCCACAAACAGACTCAGAGAGGGAAACTGAAAGACCATCTACTCCAATCTAAATAGTTATCATATTACAGAGGAGAGAGTGAAGCCCAGAGGGAGACAGGTTTGATAATTTGATAGGTGGCAGAGCCAAGCTGCTCTTTCAGTTTGGTGTTCTTTCCTCTACACATCTATCTGTGGAAAGGGGAATTTAAAATTCTACCTCTAATCGCAGAGACAGTTTCCTGGGGAATGGCTGTATTTTAAAATGCAAAACAACAACCTAGACTTTTGAATAACAAAACGATTGGTTTAAATCAGGTGGAAAACTTATTTACAAAATGGGTTTAAGATAAAAATCTCCAAAACCTAATCTAAAGGAATTTTGCCTTCCTGTTTTTTTGTTCGTTTATTGTTTTGTTTGTTTTTTGCTTTGGTTTATTTTTACTATGTCTGAACATGTTCTTTTTCCTTTAAAGTGACTTTAGAAGGAGTACCTAATGATGAAGGCTAGTACAATGAAGATTCTTTTATGAATTAAAATAGTTGTTTCGTTGTTTTGGATGACTACACTGGTTCCCTCAGTATCTTATTCTATCAAGTGCTCTGGCTTTTATCTAACTCAAGAGAAAATGGGGAAGGGGAATTTTTTCCTGATTACCATATGCATTTGTGTCTTTTTCTATCTTTCCCATATTTCATCACACAATTGGAGGAAAAATAATTTCTACGGCTCAGTAATTTGAATTTTATCAGGAAGAGTTCTGAAACTTCAGACTTAACAAAGAGGTGTGAACTGGGTTTAACTGAATCTTAGTTGCTTAAGTAAGTTGAGGAGTTAATGTTTATCATGATTCTTCATTATCTGCTCCTGTTTGGATTTATAAGCCTCTTCTGTAAATTGGTTTACTCCTTTCTCAGCACAGAGATTTGCCAGGAGAAATTTCTGGAAATTCAGCAGCCAGTGTCAGTGCTGCAAATGTCCATCCAGTCAGGTAATCTCACAGCTTCCTCTATTCTCATATCAACTGCAAATTATTTCTTATGTAGGAAACATATGCTAACAAATATGGTAATCCCTGTCATCTTTAATTATTTTACTTTGCTTCACTATTTCAGCAATAAAATATTAAAAACCATTTGGGTTCACTAATTCCAGATTTCCAAAAAGTGATTCCTAGAATTTTCAAAGAAAAATATTTGGTTAGCAACAATATTTCATGATAGAAGAAAAGAAGGAAGAGATTCTGTTTGGAGGAAAAGGACTAGTTTTGGATTTTTTGTTTGTCTTCCCAATACATCTCTTTCTCTTAGGGTGAAAATCTTGTGTCATTTATAAAAATGAGGTTACAAAATAGCTCATTTGTTCTCATCAGTAGTTTATGAGTCTCAATCTTATTAACAATCATACTATTCTTTCTGAGAAGCTAATAGCAAACTGAAGAACACTTTGAAAGATAATTGGCTTTGGCTTAGTAACAAAGTCATGTTTATAGATGTCTCTGGAAGAAAAGAAACCCACATACCACCAAATAATATTAGAGTGTCATAGGCCTTATGGCCAGGTTAAGACCACTTCCAGGTGTCTCCCTTCCTCAGTAAGCTTCCTGTTCCCCACCAAACCAAAACCAGAACATATTGCTGATCAAAACACAAATGGTTTATATTCAGCCTGTTTTTCTGAACAGTATCTAACTTTACTTGGAAGCAGAAATTGCCTATTCTCTGGAGATTAGTTGTGATTAGCCAAATCAATTCTGTTCCTCACTTTCCCAGTCTCCTTGCAACTAAACATGGCCATGTGATATAATCCTTGTCTAGAAAATATATGTGAAAGTGGCCTGATAAAGGATCATACATGTCCTGCTCCTTCCCCATTTTTCCTGATGGCTGGACCTTCTGATGACAGCCATCTTGTACCATGAGGTAACCAATAGGAGAATGAAGTTGTACATGCTAAGAATAACAGTTCAGAATGATAGAAAGTAACTGGGTCCCTGATGGGAGAGTTGAGAAAATGAGCCTATAACAGTAATCACCTACCGCTGGAATGCCAATAACGTAGAAACAAAAATCTTAATAAACTATTGGCGTAAGCTACTGCTGGCATTTCTAACTGCTATAACCTCCTTTTCCCAGGAAAATTCGAGAAACTTTGTCTGTGACACTATTCTTCCATTTACTCTGATAAAAATAAAAGAACAAAAACATCTTGTTGTCCATATTCTTACACCATTAAAACAAAATTCCCAGGGTTAGGATTTTCATCAGTTTGACAATTTACTGAAGTGTTTAATTTACTTCTGTGCCAGAAAAATCTTGTGGTTGCATCCAAATGATTATTTGTAACATGATAATGTATTATGATAATGTAACATGATAATATAACATGATAATGTAATCAACATGATAATGATTGGATGACAGTGTATTTTATTTTCCAATTACATTTTGTTTAATAGGTAAAATATCCATTTATAAAACTACTGCTGCTATAAAATGGTTTTACTATTAAAATCTAGATCCCTTAATTTATTCATATAGAATCCATTATAGTATACAATTTGGATGGACTGGGATCATAATAATAAGTCTCTTTTAATATCAGAAACAAACAATAACAAGCAGATTTAATATGTCAGCCTTAATCTTAAACTCCAGATAAATTTTGCTTTACCCTTCTCAAACAAGTGAAACAAGAGTGATTAGAAGTTAATAAAATCAGTATGTAGTATGAAATAGACACTAAACAAAGTTAATGGGTCAAGATAATATAATTCTGACTACACAGGATACTAGTTTATAGTATCTGAAGTTTCAGCAAACAAGTTGAATCCCAGCTGAGTTCCAACCTAACTATATGTACTCTATGTTCTTTAACATGTAAGTTCAGGTATCCAAAACAGATAAATGAGAGCTAAAATAATAAACACTGTATAATTATTTCATACTCTTCCAAGGTTTTTCTAAAATCTTTAATTGAACCCATCACAAAGTTATTAATATATAAACTGGTCAATGCAAAGTATCCAGTTTCACTATCTCTTTTCATTATAGTAACCAGTTGCTAGATCGAACTGTTTCCCACATAAGATGTTTCTTATGTAGAATGACTTGATAGGAGCCATAAAGAAAGGTTATGTAACATAATGGGCTGTGCACATACTTCAGAGACAGAACAGAGTTCATTCTTTGCAATTGATCACTGTGCATCTTGGGCAAGTCATTTAATTTTACTGAGCTTCAGTTTCCTCCAAGTTTGAATGGAGATCATACCTACCTTTAAAGATTGTTGTGAAAATCATTTTATAAGTAAGTATACTGTTAAACTACAAGCTGGTGAAACCCTAATTTTATAATGCTAAAATTAGTTCTGAATCACTTAATGCCTATATGAAATACCTGCAGTATACCTCATATCCTTGTAGCCTCACATCTGATCCCAGCCCAGCTATGAAGAACAGTTCCTCACCTTGTTCCCACCCCATGCTGATGCTCCCTCACTTCAAGCATGAGCTACACATCTCATTTATTCTCTGACACCAGGGCTTGGGACACTAATGGGAGCCAACTTAGCACTTACGAAGGCACAAGTCAGAAGCACAGAGAAGTTAATAACCTTTTGAGCAACCATCAATCAATGGGGGATAGGAAGCATTCACTTTCATCCCTCAACCAGGCAATTCGAGGATACATCCTACAGGCTCCTCAGAACGTCCAGGCAATACTGAGCACCAGTTGCCCATAGTGTCGATGAACTTGATAACACATTATTGCACTGCCTCTGAATCCCTCAAACTCTTGCTTCCCTGACTTTTCAGTACCGCTCTCTAAGATCACTCCCTCAAATAAACTACCCTAGTCTCAGGTTTTGCTTTTGGGGGAACCCAGTTGAAGATGTTGTTACCAGGAGTAGCTCTACAGAAAATAGTCTGAATATGGAAATTGGGGGTTAATCATTTGCCAGTCAGACAACAAGAACCGCATTGCTAGAAGTAGTGGTAAGAAGCCCCAGAATTCAGGAACATCACAGCTGCTAAGGTCCTTGACTAAGTTATAAATAGATGAGGTGTGGGTAAAAGATGAAGTACCAGTTTATGCAGTCTGGCAGTTGGAAAATGTGGGACCAAAGGTAATTATAATCATCGTTAAGTTGCCTGAGATTTTTTTTGACTGATTTAGAGGCCTTGACAAAAGAAAAGCATAGACGCAAGTCAACCATCAACTCAAGGCATTTTATGTAGTCCAGGAAGCTTCCATGACAGCTTATGAAGAGACTCTCATCATCTTAAACCATAAGGCATAGTGTTTAAAAAAAAATGGTCAGATGACTCATGGAGATAGGATTTAATTGTAAGAGCATAAGAACTGCAAAGAAAACTGAATGCACAGCCTCAAAAGGTCTCCTGTGGCAATTCAAGTCCTAATAGAAAAAAAAAAATGAGGCATCTTGATACCTTATAAACATCTGGGTAGACACAGATGAGAATAGCAAAGAACTAGAATGCCCTGAGACCTCTGAGGTGACAGAATCAACTCCCTTCCCCTTGTAAGAGAAGAAAAGCTTCCTCCTCCTTGGACGGAGATCTTATAAAAATGTCATCAGATGGCCACGCCCCATGGCTCACGCCTGTAATCCCAGGACTTTGGAAGGCCAAGGTGGGTGGATCATGAGGTCAGGAGATCAAGGCCATCCTGGCTAACATGGTGAAACCCCGTCTCTACTAAAAATACAAAATATTAGCCAGGCATGGTGGTGGGCACCTGTTGTCCCAGCTACTCTGGAGGCTGAGGCAGGAGAATGGCATGAACCCAGGAGGTGGAGCTGGCAGTGAGCCGAGATTGCGTCACTGCACTCTAGCCTGGCTGAACCGTCTCCAAAAAAAAAAAATCAAAGTCATCAGATATTTGTCCTTCTCAATATTCACCCTCTTTTTCCCTCAGCATCAACCCCTAATGCTACTACATACTGGCAGGATTTAGAGGAAAATGTGGGAGATATATCTGAAAGATGTTGGACAAGGAAGATAGAATGTAAGTTTGGATAGAAGCAAGTGTATTAACATAGGAGTACTTTTCTATGATTCATGGCTTAATATCATACAAAGCCTTTGTAACTGGTCATAATATGCTGTTGGGATAGGCTTGACATGGCAATCTCCTAGAATAAAATATATGGGGATGCTGAAACTGCATTACTATATTTTGAAGAAATGGTCAAAAGGCTCATGGAAGTGGAAATGTTACAATATATTTATGAGAGCCTAAGAACCGCCCCCCACATGATTCTGTTCTCCAGGAAGATCCAGAGGACATTGAAGAATGAATTATTTATTTTCAGATATGGGAATAGACAGCACAAAACTATAATCCCTGAGAGGAAGGATACAAGTGAATTGTGCCCTACAATTGATCCAGCTTATTGCTATAAGCAATTTCCAGGTTACAGCACAGGGAAGAGTACCCAAACAGAGCCCAGAAGTCACCTTGAGTTGAAGAAACAGAAACTAAATTTTAGGGAAACTAAGACAACTAAAATGTGTAGGGCAAAATACTGAAGAGGTGAGAGCTTCACAGAGGGTGAGCTCTGGACTTTTGCAGAGTGATCCCTTTGTGTCTTTGGCTGAGTAGTGATCAGTACCTTTTTGTGGTGACACCTCACAAGGCTCAAGAAAGAAACACTAGACAGAAGTAGGATTAATAATTCCTGGAATCTACAGCAAGAGTGGAGAGATATCACCACCCCATCAGCCAGATTGAAGAGACCTGGTAATACATGGAGCACTGGGAAGCCTTGTTAGAAAAGTATTACCTTTGTAGTGACTCTAAGTTAGCCCTGGCTGAAGTTTGTCTGGACCCACCCTAACAGAGCTTACAAACAAACCACTAAAGAGTTAAACTGATCCTAAGTAAATTAACTAAGTGACTGAATAAAGTCTGATACTCTTTAAAGAAATACAATAAAATTTAATGCCTAACAATATGAAATTTACAGTGTTCAATGACCAATCGCACAAGGCATATAAAGAAGCAGGAAATGTGACCCATAACAATGAGAAAAATCAACCAATAGAAAATACTCAGAAATGGCAGAATTTTGTAATAGGCTAGTAAAACAACTGTTATAAACATGTTCCATATAATCTGAAATATAAAGGAAAACATGAACATGGTCAAAGAGATATAAAGAACTGTATTCAAGTTGCAAGGTAAAGTCCTCTTTACTCTTCCAAGCCTCACGGTAACCTCAAATCTAAAAACATACAATGGATACACAAAAAAGTAAAGAGCAAGACATTAAAACATACCACCGGAAAAAAAAGACCTTCACTAAAAGGAAGATAGGAAGGAAGAAAAAAGGAAGAGAAGACAACAAAACAACCAGAAAACAACAAAATGCAGGAGTAAGTCCTTACTTATCAACAATAACATTGAATGTAAATGGTGTAAACTCTCAAAACAAAAGACATACACTGGCTGAATGAACCAAAAAGAAAAAAAAGACCCAATGACTTTTCGCCTACAAAAAACATACTTCACCTGTAAAGACACACATGGACTGAAACTAAAGGGGGATGGGAAAAGATAGTCCATGCAAATGGCAAACAAACAAACAACAAAAAAAAAACAAGAGTAATTATACTTATATTAGACTACACAGCTTTCAATAGAAAAACTATAAAAACAGACAAAGAAGGTCATGTGGTGAAAAAGCAGCCAATTCAGCAAGAGGACATAACAATTTTAAATATATATGCACCCAACAAATAAGCACCCAAATATATAAAGGAAATATTATTAGAGCTAAAGAGAGAGAGAGAGAGAGACCTCAATACAATAATAACTATAGACTTCAACACCCCACTTTTGGCTTTGGACAGATCATCCAGACAGAAAATCAACAAAGAAACATTGGACTCATTATGCACTATAGACCAAATGGACATAATAGATATTTACAGAACATTTCATCCAATGGCTGCAGAATACACATTCTCCTCAGGACATGGATAATTATCAAGGAGAGACCATATTTTAGGCCACAAAACAAGTCTTAAAACATTCAAAAATTGAAATAATATCAAGAATCGTCTTTCACCACAGTGCAATAAAACTAGAAACCAATAATAAGAGGAATTTTGGAAACTATACAAACACACAGAAATTAAACAATATGCTCTTGAATGATCAGCAATCTAGTGAAGAGATTAAGAAGGAAATTTTAAAATTTCTTGAGATAAGTGATAAGGGAAACACAACATACCAAAACCTATGGAATAGAGTGAAGGCAGTAATGAGCTATGAGTGCCTACATCAAAAAAGAAGAAAAATTTTAAATAAACAACCTAATGATGCATCTGAAAGAAGTAGAAGAGCAAACCAGACCCAAAGTTAGTAGATGAAAAGATCCCTATTTCTCACCATGTATTAATTTAAAAAAACAAATCAAACAGATAAAGGCTTGAGTCTAAGACCTCAAACTAGGAAACTACTACAAGAAAACATTGAGGAAAATCTCTAGAACATTGATTTGAGCAAACATTTCTTGAGCCATACCACATGAAAACAGTCAACCCAAGCAAAAATGGACAAATGGGATCACATAGAGTTAAAAAGCTTCTGCACAGCAAAGGAAACAATCAATGAAGTAAAAAGACAACCCACCAAATGCGAGAAAATATTTCCAAACTATCCACCTGACAAGGGATTAAGAACCAGAATATATAAGAAGCTCAAATAACTCTATAGGAAAAAAAAGTTAACAATCCAATTAAAAATGGGCAAAATATCTGAATAGACATTTTTCAGAAGGTGACATACAAATGGCAAACAGGTACATAAAAAAATGCTCAACATCACTGATCATCAGAGTACTGCAAATCAAAACTACAATGAGATATTATCTCACTCCAGTTAAACCGGCTTTTATCCAAAAGACAGACAATAACAGATTCTTGTAAGAAATGTGGAGAAAAGGGAACTCTTGTATACAAGAGTTGGTGGGAATGTAAACTAGTACAACCACAAGAACACTTTGGAGATTCCTCAGAAAACTAAAATGGAGATACCAATTGATCCAGTAACCCTACTGCTAGGTATTTACTCAGAAGAAGGGAAATCAGTGTACGGAAGAGATATCTGCATGCCCACATTTATTGCATCACTATTCACAAAAACAAAGATTTGGAAGCAACCTAAATATTCATCAACATATAAACAGATAAAGTAAATGTGGTACATATCCACAATGGAGTACTATTCAGCCATGAAAAAAGATGAGATCCTGTCATTTGCAACAACATGGGTGAAACTGGAGGTCATTATGTTGAATTAAATAAGCCAGGCACGGAAAGACAAACTTCACATGTTCTCACTTATTTATGGTAGCTAAAGTTTAAAACAATTGAACTCATAGAGATAGAGAGTAGAAGGGTGATTACCAGAGGCTGGGAAGAGTAGTCAGGGTGGGGAGTGGTAAGTGGGGATATTTAATAGGTATGCAAAAATAGAAAGAATGACTAAGACCTAGTATTTAATAGCACAGCAGGGTGACTATAGTCAATCATAACTTAATCTTGTATTTTAGAATAACTAAAAGTGTATAATTGGATTGTTCATAACACAAGAGATGAATGTTTGGGATGATAGATGATCCATTTATCCTGATGTGTCACATTACATGCCTGTATCAGAATGTCCCATGTACCCCATAGGTATATATACTACTATGTACTCACCAAAACTAAAAATCAAAAACAAAGAAATTAAAACCCACTCAAAGCAGCTCTGGTCAGAAGGGCTTCCTCCTTAGCATAGGAAGCATAGCAGGCAGGCAGCACACTCCCTAGGATCTAGCAGCCAAGAGCGTGAAATTTGGAGTTCAGTTTGAGTTTGTCACCACCATTTATGAGTCTGTGACTTTGGGAAAATTAACTTTCCCTAAGCCTTCGTTTTCTCACCTATTGAAAGGGGATAGTAGGCATTTTAAAAGTACCTTAATTTGTGGAGCTCTCATGAAGATTACATGAGCTGGTGACAGGAGCAGTTACTGTTGCTCTTGCCACAGCTGGACCCTGGGATAAGCATGACACCAATCAACACTGAGTGCACACAATAACAAATACACGGAATGACTGACTGGACTGATGAGCTTTTTTATGTTTTGAATGAAGTCTGACATATGAAAAGGAAAGTGCATAAATGCTAAGATAAATTATTAGAGTGAACACACCTATACACACCTATAGCCACCATCTAAATCAAGAAACAGAACAGGGTCAGCACCTGGAAAGTCCCCTCAGCCCCTCCCAATTATATTTCCTCCCTCTCCCTGGAAGTTAATGTCCTAAATTTCAACACCATAGATTAGTTTTCCCACTTTTCAACTTTGTGTAAATGGAATCGTTGTGTCTATTCTTTATGTGCCAATTCTTTCACTCAACACTATAGTTGAAAGATTTGAGAGATTCTCTATGATGTCATATGAGGTGGTAGTTTGCTCACATTGGATAATGTACTGTTACATACATTTTTCTTTCTACCATGGGTGGATATTTGGGTTGTTTCCATGTTGAAGCTATCATGAATAGTATATTGTAATGAACTTTCTTGTACATTTTTTGAAGTGGGGCCTCAATCAGAAGGATTTGGGCCTCCTTTGTACATTTCTTGACGTCCTTATGTACGTACACTTTAATGTTGAGTGTTCTGCCTAGAGGAGGATTGCTGTCTAGCCTTAATGACCAACATTAAAAAGTTTTCCGGGGGGGCGGAGCAAGATGGCCGAGTAGGAACAGCTCCAGTCTCCAACTCCCAGCGTGAGCGACACAGGAGACCGGTGATTTCTGCATTTTCAACTGAGGTACTGGGGTCATCTCACTCGGGAGTGCTGGACAATCGATGCTGGTCAGCTGTTGCAGCCTGACCAGCGAGAGCTGAAGCAGGGCGAGGCATCGCCTCACCTGGGAAGCGCAAGCGGGAAGGGAATCCCTTTTCCTAGCCAGGGGAACTGAGACACACAACAC